>NC_085138.1:335322841-335613691 GCF_035046485.1 Aedes albopictus
TCCAGTCTTCGAAGAGTTAGTACATACATGGATCCCTAACCCAATTTGATTTCTTTGCATTGAGTTTAGCCTCAGATAGATGGTGGGGTTCTTAACTATATGTAAACTAAGTTGGTAAACTTAGTTTTATTCGATAACTGGAAGTCACCAAAACACCAGTAGCAAGGCCTAAGGTATGCGCACAGCAAAATCTGGCCAAGGATAATCAAGCAGTAATAATGAATTCTAACTTATTCCCAAACAAAAAGCAATTCATCGAAAAAATGCATTAATTTACTTTAAATCAACATCACCACATTGTTGATTTGACTTATTATATCCGTCGTCTCGAGCTTTGCGCTTGAGTTCTTCTGTAAAGTTTTGCACAGTACCTCCAATCGCTGGCCAAGAAGTTTTCACAACCTTTTTGTCAAATTCAATTTTATTTGTTGATAAAAGATCCTTTTCTTATCATTTTTTGAAGGTTCCAATTCACGGTTGCTCAATATCTTTCAATTGGTACGAGTTTTGAGGTGTATGAGATTTTACGTTTTTTTTTTTTTGGAAAAATGCGGTATAGTTTTCACTTAGTTTTTTTTTGCATACAAACGAAGAGTTCTCTTCACTAAGCAGGACACAAAAATCAATCCAAATCGATACACAATATCTGCGCTTTTGAATAAAGGATGCCATCCATTTTTCCTAACATTCCTCGTAGTGGAAAAGATGATTTGTTGTACATACATGTATTTTTGAAGACTCGGGTTTTCAAACCAAATTTTCATACTGTTGACCAAACTATGTATTTCTTGCCAAACTTCGTTTATTTCTTGATCCTAAATTAATCAGCAACCTTTCCACGTTATAATGATGTATAGAACCGTATACTTGCAAGCTAACTAAAGTGTGCTGGGAAGTTTGTTTTAACGTACATTATCAGTTTTTCAGCAAGATTGTGCAAAAACTTTTCGAGAACTTCTTATTCTTTTGACTCCATTTCATACACAAGGTCAAAATATCACCCGAAGTAAAAATTGTTCGAATCCTTACACAATAAACTCTCATTTGCTTCATAAGTTGCCACGATTAGTTGAAGATTGTAAATTTTTTATCCAAAATGCGGTGACCAGATTTTGCTGTGCGCATACCTAATTATTATTGACTCTTTATTATGGGGATTTTCAGCCCGAGGCTGGTTCATCCCCAAAAAGCGCATACCATAAATACAGAAGGCACTAGTGTGAAACGCCAAACGCTTAGAAAAACGATGCGCGTATGTACCTCTGGTTGTGAAAGCTACAACTATAAAGGTTTAAAAAAATCGTTAAAACTGTGATCGATGACATTTTTTCCAATTCTACGTCTGCTTGTCTGTGTTTTCTTGTTTATGGTCATATATGACAAAATTACCCGATAATTGGCAGTTATTGTTAGTTTGATAGTTAGCAATATAAAAATTGGTTTATTGGAAAAGATGAGGATAAATTGTTAAAATATTAAATGTATCTATTGTGAAATTCATTTCAATTGTCATTTTATTCATTTCAACGATGTTGTAGATGGAAGTGTTGCCACACATGTCATTTTTATTGTTAACATCTAATTTACACGAAAGCTTTCGTAAATAGATAACACAAAATAAAAATAAATGATTTCTGTTTTTTATACATATCAAGCACATTTGGCAACACTGCATGAGTATGAGCATAGATGGCAACATAATTCATGATTGCTCTCCATGGTTAATCGCAGCGAACGATTGTCGCTTTAGTTTGTGTGTTTGCTTGTCAGCGACGACAGCAGCCACATCGATCACTCACCAGCATTCTTCACCATTCGCCATTCATTCATTCGCTTGCGATCAAAACTGCGACGAACGGCAACGATTATCCATGTCAAGCAACTTGCGCATGGCTTCCCACAAAAGGAAGTGAATATGAATGGAGTGAGGCGAATATAGCGATCCTTAATATAATACTATACATTGTCGATCTGGGAGCCATCTGTAATTGATCGAAAAATCGATTTGATATATCGGAGTTAACCTTCGCGTACAATCGATCTATTTTCCATGCAAAAAAAACCTAAGAAAAGTAGTTATCACCCCTCCAGGGAGCAAACGCCACTAATCCATTACACTCAGAAATTTTAGTTCATTCTTCGCCACGAAGAATAAACAAAAACTCATACCATATGCAATCACATCAATAGACAACACAATACTTGAGTGTTCACTTCTGTGCCCGGGACAATAAAGGACATGATCTATTATTCTGCGATCCCCTCATAGGGGTGATGTATTCACAGTAAGAGTAAACGCAATACCAAGCATCCCGCACCTAGAATCTATGACAAAAGGTCGAAAGACATAAGGTCGAAGGACAAAAGGTCGAAGGACAAAAGGTCGAATGGACAAAAGGTCGAATGGACAAAAGGTCGAATGGACAAAAGGTCGAATGGACAAAAGGTCGAATGGACAAAAGGTCGAATGGACAAAAGGTCGAATGGACAAAAGGTCGAATGGACAAAAGGTCGAATGGACAAAAGGTCGAATGGACAAAAGGTCGAATGGACAAAAGGTCGAATGGACAAAAGGTCGAATGGACAAAAGGTCGAATGGACAAAAGGTCGAATGGACAAAAGGTCGAATGGACAAAAGGTCGAACGGACAAAAGGTCGAATGGACAATAGGTCGAATGGACAAAAGGTCGAATGGGACAGAAGGTCGAATGGACAAAAGGTCGAATGGACAAAAGGTCGAATAGAACAAAAGGTGTAATTGACAGTAGACAATTTGGAAGACATGATAAAGTGGTCAGTAAAACGACAATTAGCTTATATGCAGTTTCTTGCTACCGCATTGCAATTCGAAATAGATGCCTAGAATGATAGAAAGTAGAAGCCAATGAGCCATTTTACGAGACGTTTCGGATCAGCTGATCGCTTATTTCATGAATGAAAATTTGACAGGAGGTTGCGCCCAAGCCCGTGAGTGTTAATATCAATATCAACACTGTTGTCGTTTCGTAAACTAGACTATAGAAGGATATAAAGTAATGTTATTCATGAAAGTGAAATCCACCGAAAATGCTTTGAAGCTCTTTGGAATGCCTCCAAAATCCCCCTTAAAACCCAGAAACCCCATGTAACGCACCTCAGACCCTCCGAAATCCCAGAAAACGGCATGTAACGCCTTCGTAACGTTTCTGAAATCCGCCGAAAAATGCTCTGAAGCTCATTGGAATGCCTCCAAAATCCCCCTAATACCCCCAGAAACCCCATGTAACGCACCTCAGACCTTCCAAAACCCCTGAAAACGCTATGTAACGCTTCCGTAACGTTTGTGAAATCCGCCGAAAATTCTCTGAAGCTCTTTGGAATGCCTCCAAAATCCCTCTTAAACCCCCGGAAACCCCATGTAACGCACCTCAGACCCTCCGAAACCCCAGAAAACGGCATGTAACGCCTTCGTAACGTTTCTGAAATCCGCGGAAAATTCTCTGAAGCTCTTTGGAATGCCTCCAAAATCCCCCTAATACCCCCAGAAACCCCATGTAACGCACCTCAGACCTTCCAAAACCCCTGAAAACGCTATGTAACGCTTCCGTAACGTTTGTGAAATCCGCCGAAAATTCTCTGAAGCTCTTTGGAATGCCTCCAAAATCCCTCTTAAACCCCCGGAAACCCCATGTAACGCACCTCAGACCCTCCGAAACCCCAGAAAACGGCATGTAACGCCTTCGTAACGTTTCTGAAATCCGCCGAAAATGCTCTGAAGCTCTTTGGAATGCCTCCAAAATCCCCCTAATACCCCCAGAAACCCCATGTAACGCACCTCAGACCTTCCGAAACCCCTGAAAACGCTATGTAACGCTTCCGCAACGTTTGTGAAATCCGCCGAAAATTCTCTGAAGCTCTTTGGAATGCCTCCAAAATCCCCCTTAAAACCCCGGAAACCCCATGTAACGCACCTCAGACCCTCCGAAACCCCAGAAAACGGCATGTAACGCCTTCGTAACGTTTCTTAAATCCGCCAAAAAATGCTCGGAAGCTCTTTGGAATGCCTCCGAAATCCTCCTAATACCCCCAGAAACCCCATGTAACGCATCTCAGACCCTCCGATACCCCAGAAAACGGCATGTAACGCCTTCGTAACGTTTCTAAAATCCGCCGAAAAATGCTCTGAAGCTCTTTGGAATGCCTCCAAAATCCCCCTAATACCCCCAAAAACCCCATGTAACGCACCTCAGGCCCTCCGAAACCCCCAAAAACGCCATATAACGCCTCCGTAACGTTTGTGAAATCCGCCGAAAAATGCTCTGAAGCTCTTTGGAATGCCTCCAAAATCCTATAATGAAAAAAAAATGTACTACATATACGGTTAACGGGCTGGAAGGTTCAATCTTTGGAGGAATAACTTATGAAAGCTTAAGAATCCGTTTTTGAGTTATTCTTGCAAAGACTGAACGCCATACCTCCCAACATAATCATCAGCAGTCGAAATTCGAAGAAATTATTTATACTTATACAGTGTAATTCGTCGGAACTACCTATAAATCCAAGAGGGGATGAATCATCCCGGATGATCACTAATCACAAGTAGTAATTTTTTCTGCAGTAGAGATAGAAAGAACAGCTATTGAATTAAAGAAGGCAAAATGTCTGATTAAATTATAAGTACCTAAATAGTCGATAAATTATTCAGTAACAAAACTTAAAAGAACAGCCTATAAATTTAAGAAGGAAAAATTACTGAACAAAACATCAAACTAAATTGCCATTAAACTAACTACACCAACACAACTTGAAAGAATAGCCTATAAACAAAAGAAGGAAAAATTTCCTATAGAAATGTCAGTGGCTGAAATACATATGATTACTATAAAAGCACCATTATGTTTCTCTCAATGAGCAAGAACATGAACCATTCGACCTTTTGTCCCATTCGACCTTTTGTCCCATTCGACCTTTTGTCCATTCGACCTTTTGTCTATTCGACCTTTTGTCCTTCGACCTTTTGTCCATTCGACCTTTTGTCCATTCGACCTTTTGTCCATTCGACCTTTTGTCCATTCGACCTTTTGTCCTTCGACCTTTTGTCCTTCGACCATTTGTCCTTCGACCTTCTGTCCTAAAGCCCCGCACCTATTGTTTGCGTTTCCGCGAAATACTTGCATATTTGGCAACACTGCCGTAAAATCAATCAATTTTTACAGGAATTTTTATAAGGAGTTGAACCTTCGAATATAAAATAAAAATACTGAAGTCTGAGCTACCAGTTGCGCGACGATGCATAGTGTCTAATATTATCTAATTCCAAAGGATATCATACTTCATATTTTATCATATTCCATATTTTCAGGTTCAGCTTTTGAAAATAGCTGTGGGTCATTCGATGTAGTTATATCGAAGTTATATTTTCGGCACTGTTGCTTATAAATACACTCATCAAATGTTTTCCTGAATATATTTTACGTCGATGTCGCCAAATGTACTAAACCTAAATAAAAAAAAATACTTTTGGCTTGTTAATTAGTTTTCATACTATAGTTCTAGTAAAATTAAGATTTCTACAATAAATATTACATATTTGGCAGCACTTACGTTCAGATAATGTTAAAATAAATTAAATTTGTTTAGAATTGATGATCTCAATAGACACATTTTTTAGTTCAACAGGTTATCCTAGTCCATTACGATAGACTCATTATTGATGAATTGGCAACACTGTCAATTTTTTTCTAATCCTTATTATACTTGATATTGTTCAAATCAACACAAAACTTCTTTATATGGCATCGAACAATGTTTTTTTTTTACGAAATTTATAAACTGCACCTGATTTTATATGATACTTTATATGAAAAAAAAATGAATATTTTTTCTTTAAAACGCTGTATCTCACGAACGACGCAAATTACCTTGGAGAGTTAAGCTTTTTCGATAGAAAAACGTCTGATAAACACGATGGAATCAAAATTTTTAAAATCAAAATATACGTATTTTGAGAAAAATCGATTTTTAGTTTTAAAATTGAAAAATATGATATCTGGCAACACTGTATCAAAAAAATAATATTTTTTTCTGGATTCCCTGAACGATTTCCTTAAAAAAAAGCCTAAGGTCAAAAATGTGTATGTGCAATCGTTTCAATGATAAAAATAAAAGAAAGAGAGGATAATTTTCATATCGACCAAAACGATGGGTGCTGCCACGGGCCGAGGGGTGATCCGATCGGCACCAAAATTTGGATTTTTTCTTTTTCCATCGAAACAAATGTTTCAACCAAATTTGGTTCAAATCCGTGATGGTCGGTTGCAAGTTTTCACATTTTCTCGGTCACTTCATATGGAATGACCCATATGGTGACTGTTTAATGGTGTTTTAGGCTCCAAAACCATGCAATATGAGAATAATTGATATGAAGAAGTCATCTGGAGACGTAAAATGACGACCAGAGTTTCCTACCAGTCCAAGATAGCGGCTGCAAATTCAAGATGGTGGCTGTTTAATGGAATTTTAGACTGCAAATCCTTGCACTTTGGGTTTATTATTGTATATATTGTATTTGGTTTGGGAAGGTGTCTGGAGACCAAAAATGGCGACCAGAATATCCAAGATGGCGGTCTAACATCCAAGACGGCTGCTCAAAATTCTACCCGACTAGATGGGAAAAACAAAATTATTTATAAATATAATATAAATAAATAATATAAAACATGTACCGTTAGTAGTTAAAATGACAAAAAATATAACAAAACTCGTTCCAATTTAAACAAAAATATAACAAGTTGAGATATAATCATAATAAGATTATATCAAACTTTGTTAGACTTAACATGCGGATTCATAACTAAATTATAACAAGCTCTGTTATATATTTCAGAACAAATTTATTACAGGTTTTGTTATAAATGTCTTGGCTCGAATGACCAAAATAACAAAAAAATATCAACCTTTTCCGGGACAACACAAAAAATCTCACAAATTCTGAAATAATTTTGTTACAAAAAATAAAACAAAGATTACAATAAACGTGTTATGGAATTATGTTAGAGGCATAATATAACAAATGTCGTTATATAGGGTATGTGTGCCATCAGTAATCTCATGTTCCCATTTTCATCCTATTCGAAAACAAGCGATTACGGCACCGATTGACTCCGTTCTTTTTATTTTCATGGGTGCTCACTTCAAACAAAAAATACAAAAATAAGAAACAAAACAAACAGCGCTTCAATCCTTTGTTTTTCGTGGGATGAAAATGTGAGCCACATGCTTAATAAGGGAACCAATACCCTATCTGTTTGAATAAATGAAACAAGTTTTGTTATAATTTCGTTTATGAAATAATAACAATTTTTTTTTACGATTCTGTTATGATTAAAAATCTTTACAACAAAATTATATCACCTTCTGTTATTTCTAACAATGGTTGTTATAATTTCGTAATTATCTTGTTAGGTGCTTCTGGTCGGGTATGCTCTTAACTCGTGCAATATGGGTATACATATATGGGGAAGAAGTCTAAGTTCTAATTTTTAATAACTAGGTAAGCTTTTCTAGAAGCAGATGATATTATGTCAGAGTCAGGATGAATAGAATATGAAGAATATTAGAAAGATGATACCTTTGTTGCTTCAATAACGACCGTATAAAATTATTTAATCGATACCACACTCAAATAACTCCTGAAACCTCTGGACCAAAAGTATACCAAAGTTCATAATGGAATGATAAGATCGTCCGACACAACCACCCTGCGGCACCGAGTGAAGTGTGAAATCATAAGTAAGTTGTTAAAATTTTTATGGCTTAATTATCTCATACACTCGCCTGCACACAGTACGTGAGGCCAAAAGCATTCCACGCATCCTTTTCGAAGGTTTTTTTTACATCACCTCCCTCATTCAAATTGTCCTTTCTTTTATCTCGAAAGGATCATGAGCCATGACCCACCGCCGCCGTCGTTGCCGTCGTCCTCGTCCATGACAGACGACGTGGGACACACTTTCCGAGAACGACGCCGACGACAACGACGGCAATATAACCATTATTAGCATACTTTCTAATCGTAAAAAATGTCTACCTTTTGGGACGGGGTCCAGGCGGGGAACCGGTTATTGCCTTATACCCGAGACAGGATAACAAGGACAACCGAGGAAGGACGTCGTGTGTAATGTGCCGCCGCCTGCCGGGTATGGAAAATGGACCATTTCCAGGATGATTTTTATGGCACCTTCGGGTAATGATTTTTGACTTGCTTGAAATTCGGTTCTAGAAAGGACAGCAATATTTGTCCGATGGCAATTAAACAGAAAGAGGATTGTTCTGAGCCCTAAGTTAATTGACTTCCTTCATGTTGTTTTCATGGTTGACTCGAATTAGCAAGTTGAATTGCCAATGAATTATGTATTGCCTTGAAGAGGTTGGTTCTCAGTTGGAGATTTTCAAGTGACAGTTCACTTAGTTGTTTTTGCATTATTGATATGCATGAGCTGGAACCAGCAAACTTGAAATGTAAATCTAACCGATACAAACTGGCTCCGACAGACAGTTTCTTGGTAGCTGTCTAAGCTCTCATTTCTCGCCTGAGCATGACCCAAGAACGTGTAAAAAGTGGAAAGAGAAGCTCTAAAACGATCGTGAGAAATACACCTGCCAGAACCACTGGCACTGACTTCTTCCCCTTCCAGCAACTACGCAACGGGCGAACAGACCTGTCCGATCCAAACTACCTGCTGGTGCGCTGGTGTATCTAAATGGATCATTCAAGCAAGGCGTCCTGACGATGACGACGGCCGTGTCGATTCTTATTTTAATTTTATCTGTCTTTCACCACTCCTATCGCCTTCTCGCGTGCAAGTAACCCATTCCCTAGCCCATTCCACTGCACTGAGTGGATGGCTGAAAGAAAGTTTGAATAAGCTTAGCCGCGGTTGGAAACGGATAATGCTATGGAAACGGTGTGATCCGGACAAAACCCAGATATCTATTCAACCCATTGGAGGCATTGAGATGTATCGTAGGTGCAGATAAGATCTCGACGGGGTGCGGAAAACGAAATGGTACACAAAATGGGATTTTCATATGACTTGACCTTAATCGTTTATCCACATTTTGAATTGAGCATTCCTTTTTTGAGCTTCCTTTGGCAATTGTTTTAGGAATTTGTTCGGAATTTTTTTTTTGCAATTCACTCATCAAGTGGTTTGTTATATGTTAGGCAACTCATTTGGGAAATCCCGCAGTAACGCCTTTAGAGGCAATCAATTTGGAAATGTCCTGGGCGATTTCTTTGGATCCTTTCGGCATTTTTTTTTTTTAGATTTTTCCAAAAATCGTTCGAAGCATCCTTTGAAAATTTCATCTGTAATTACGTTGGAAGCTAGTTCGACAATTCTTTTAGGACTTTATTTGGCAATTAATTTTGAAATTTCATCTGCAAATCTTTCGAAAATTTTTTGGGATTTTTTTCGTTAATTATTTAAGGAGTTTGCAAAGCATTGTTTTCATAGATTGCAATAGTGACTGTTTTAGGAAATATTTTATATTTTTTTGATCACGTTCACCAGCAATTCCAGTGACTATATCTTCGAGATTTCTTTCGGTTATGCTTTTTTTATTTTGATCGGCAATGATTCTGAGGAATTTCTTTGAAAATTTCATCGGTAATGCCTTTGGAATTGATTCAGTGATTTTTAAGGGTATGCTTTCTATAAATTCTTTGCAAAATTCTTTATCAATGCCGTTTAGGATTCCATCGGTAAATTTCTCAAAATTGCGTTTCTTACGAGAAAGAAAATTTCCTTGACTTCCTTGGGCATAGAGTATCTTCGTGCCTGCCACACGATATACACATACAAAATGGTCATTGGCAGAGGAAGCTCTCAGTTAAAAACTGTGGAAGTGCTCATTGAACACTAAGCTGAGAAGCAGGGTTTGTCCCAGTGAGGACGTTACGCCAAGAAGAGGACGAGAATTCTCAGATACTTTCTTCGTGAATTCCTATGACAGTTTCTTTGGGAATGTCTTCGGCAATTCCTTTGGGATTTACACTATGATCTTTTTTACACGGAATATGCGAACGTAAAAACGACGTGTAAAACTATGCTAGTTCGCAAATCCGTGAACAAAATTGAGAAAAATCTAAAAAATCTAAATATATTTAAAAGTTCCTCATCTTTAGATATCCGAGGATTGTTTAAGAGAGCTAAAGCGGAAATAAACGGGTATGTGGTCGAGTCAAGATACTTATGAGATCACTGCACTGATAAAAGGGGGCAGTGGGAATTTTAGCTACCTGAGGTGTGGCCAATTATCTCGGGTGTGTTAAGAGACAGTTCAATACTTTTTTCTGCAAAGAATTAGTGCTTGAACAGATCTATCATTTAGAACTTTGATCATATGGCATCTTGGTCGCTAGAGGCGCCATTAACAATTTGAAGCTAAATTGCACTACAGGAATCATGTAAGATTGTCAAACAACTGTTACGATGTGCGGCAGCTCAAGACCCTAATAATTTAAAATGGTAGTGTCTGCTGGTAGTTTGAATAGTCTATTAACTTACCGATGATGAGCTAGAAGCTCGTAATTCTTTCACTAGACAGTGCTAGTGAGTATGTAAAGTTTGAAAAATCATACATTTCAGAATCCTGATAACTCTGATGGTGTCTTGGGACACCAGTTTCGAAATTGTTTCATTAGGCAGCGCTAGTAAACATGCAAAATTTTGAAAATCCCGTAGCGTATAATCCTGCACTAAGAAAGATGATATCATGGGTAAAGCTGACCAGTATAACAAGGACTTACATTACATTCTAGGAGTCCGCTAAATAGAAGTCCGTTTGATTTGGCATTCGCTTAGTGAGAGCTGTACCAAAGGTGGATTGTACAAACCTAGATTTTTTTTGTAAATAACCTAAAATAAACCTAAATTTACCTGTCATATACGAGCGTCTTCAAAGATGTATTTTCACAAGTCAAAAATGTAATTTTATGTCTTAGCTTAGAGGCATGCTTTCAGGACCTTATTTCAAACGAATAGCCAACATTTTCGTCATTTTTTAGATAATTTTACACTAAAGATGTAATTTTCAATCCCATTTTTGTAAATCTAACTACTGTGTCAATTTGCATCCAGCAAATGAAGTGTACGTCTCGTGTATTATTCGTTTTTTAGTTAGTTTAGTAGAGGCCAGTGTGGAGGGTCGCAAGGGATAGTTGCAAAGTCAATTTGAGGGAGGATAGACCTTATTGGTCTCAAGATTCATGCAATATTTAGGGGTGATAAAGATGGATAAGACGTATGAAACAAAGGGCGAAGAAAAAGGTTTAGGGGTGTCCTAGGAAAGTTTCAGTAGATCTTCATACGCTATTAGGGAGATGCATTTGAACGTGATCTATTCATGTTGCAACAAATTAAAACCCTGTTCCTAATATTCCATCCATCTGATATAAGCATAACTAGGGTATAGGTCTATGGATGGGGCATGGCCTTGTCGATATGGATTTTTTATACTCCTGAAACTCCTGAACTGCTACAAAGATACTTATAGCCTGAAACTCGTGATTTTTTTTCCGGAATGAAGTATTCTGGAGAGGGCTCCCTGGCCACCCCCTATTTACGCCAACGCCATCTGATATGTCAAGTTTGAACACCGCTCCGTGATCAATCTAGTAATCCAGATTGTGTTCCAAATTTTGAACATGCTCTTGAGAGCTTTATGTTAGGTAATATTATTGGCACGCTCACTGAACATGAGCGTTCAAAATGCATCTTTGCGCTATTAATTGGATTTTGAAGATTATCCTGGGCTTGTTAGGGGAATATCTGTAAATAAAAAGAAAATCGGGTTAAGTACGGTTCCTTTGAATTCCACTAAGAATTTGCATCCTTTGACAGATACGTATTTCGAGCTGAACTGTAAGGTCGTCTTCAGTGTCTTGTACTTGACTCGACTTGACTTGACGAATCGAGTCAAGTACAAGACACTGAAGACGACCTTACAGTTGAGGCTGAAATACGTATCTGACAAAGGATGCAAATTCTTAGTGGAATTCAAAGGAACCGTACTTAACCCGACTTTCTTTTTATTTAATTGGATTTTGTTATTTTTCTGCTGATGATGTCCAAGCAAGAGGAACAAACCATAATTAATACGCTGTTGTTACATAAATGAAGCCGTCCAACATCCTGGAGAGAACTATTTTTGAAAGATGTATTAGATCCTCCATGAGTAAAGGCCGCAGTCCATATACCACGTGGACAGAAATATCGTTTTTTTTACCCCCTCCCTACTCTTCGTGGACAAGCGTGGAATTTTCACTGATCCCTACCCCCCCTCCCCCTCTATTTTTTATTCCTTTTTGAGTATCTAAGTTATACGATCAGTTGTGATATATGCCCCAGTTTGTTTTAGCTATATCAAGTTGACGGGGGGGGGGGGGGGGGGGGGGGGGTATTGAGGTTTGTTCTCCAGACATCAAGGGGTTCTATCAGCCCCTTGTCGAAGAACCTAATTCTTTTAATAGCAATTGCCGGACAGCGGCATAACAAATGTTCCGAGTCTTCTGTATCTATGTCTCAAAAACGACAAAAGGACTCTAGACTCCTACTACACGGCTTCCGTCTACACGGTCACCTATTACACGGATTCCTATTACACGGCCGTCCGTGTTGTGGGAATCACAGAGCTTATGGGATTTCGCCCAATTGGGGGTGTGAGCGAATATATCAGGCGTATTACAAGATAGCACCATACTTTCTTTGGCAAAGTTGTAGTACTAGAATAGATCTACCACACAATGCCAACTATCATCCAATGAGTTGGCAATTTGGCCGATAGAGGCGCTATGTAAAAGTGGTTGCTATGTACACTCGCCAATAGAAGCACTCATAAGTTATCACATGTGATATCTCTAGATCTACTTTATTTGGAATAATGCTGTCTTCGGCAAAGTTGTACAGTAGGTCAACAACTATATGGCGATTTAATAATTAGTTGGTTATTTCGCCGCTAGGTGGCGCTAGTTGTCAAGCAAAGCTTCAAACTCCGCTATCTCGAGATCCAGAGCAGATAGAAAAGTGCCGTCTTCGGCAAAGTTCTTCAGGAAGTCAAGAGCAATCTGGTGGTTCAACAATAAGTTGATGATTTCGCCGCTAGGTGGCTCTAGTTGTCAAGTAAAACTTCAAACTCAGCTATCTCGAGATCCAGAGCAGATAGAAAAGTGCCGTCTTCGGCAAAGTTCTTCAGGAAGTCAAGAGCAATCTGGTGGTGTAACAATTAGTTGGTGATTTTGCCGCTAGGTGGCGCTAGTTGTCAAGTAAAGCTTCAAACTCCGCTATTTCAAGATCCAGAGCAGATAGAAAAGTGCCGTCTTCGGCAAAGTTCTTCAGGAAGTCAAGAGCAATCTGGTGGCTCAACAATTGGTTGGTGATTTCGCCGCTAGGTGGCACTAGTCGTGAAGTAAAATTTTTAACATCTCTAGCTCGGAATCCAGAGCAGATAGAAGGAGGCCGTCGTGGGCAAAGTTCTTCAGGAAGTCACGAGCAATCTGGTGGTTCAGCAATAAGTTGGTGATTTCGCCGCTAGGTGGCTCTAGTTGTCAAGTAAAGCTTCAAACTCAGCTATCTCGAGACCCAGAGCAGATAGAAAAGTGCCGTCTTCGGCAAAGTTCTTCAGGAAGTCAAGAGCAATCTGGTGATTCAACAATTAGTTGGTGATTTCGCCGCTTGGTGGCGCTAGTTGTCAAGTAAAGCTTCAAACTCAGCTATCTCGAGACCCAGAGCAGATAGAAAAGTGCCGTCTTCGGCAAAGTTCTTCAGGAAGTCAAGAGCAATCTGGTAGTTCAACAATTAGTTGGTGATTTCGCTGCTTGGTGGCGCTAGTTGTCAAGTAAAGCTTCAAACTCCTCAAACGCTATCTCGAGATCCAGAGCAGATAGAAAAGTGCCGTCTTCGGCAAAGTTCTTCAGGAAGTCAAGAGCAATCTGGTGGTTCAACAATTAGTTGGTGATTTCGCCGCTAGGTGGCTCTAGTTGTCAAGTAAAGCTTCAAACTCAGCTATCTCGAGATCCAGAGCAGATAGAAAAGTGCCGTCTTCGGCAAAGTTCTTCAGGAAGTCAGGAGCAATCTGGTGGTTCAACAATTAGTTGGTGATTTCGCCGCTAGGTGGCGCTAGTTGTCAAGCAAAGCTTCAAACTCCGCTATCTCGAGATCCAGAGCAGATAGAAAAGTGCCGTCTTCAGCAAAGTTCTTCAGGAAGTCAAGAGCAATCTGGTGGCTCAACAATTGGTTGGTGATTTCGCCGCTAGGTGGCGCTAGTTGACAAGTAAAGCTTCAAACTCCGCTATCTCGACATCCAGAGCAGATAGAAAAGTGCCGTCTTCGGCAAAGTTCTTCAGGAAGTCAAAAGCAATCTGGTGGTTCAATAATTAGTTGGTGATTTCGCCGCTAGGTGGCTCTAGTTGTCAAGCAAAGCTTCAATCTCCGCTATCTCGAGATCCAGAGCAGATAGAAAAGTGCCGTCGTGGGTAAAGTTCTTCAGGAAGTCAAGAGCAATCTGGTGATTTGATAATTATTTGGTGATTTCTCCGCTAGGTGGCGCTAGTCGTGAAGTAAAATTTTAAACTTCTCTAGCTCGCTAGAGATTTATAGGAACCTTCCTTCGTGGATTATTTCAGATTTTTTTCCGGTGACCCTAAAAAATCCCTCCAAAGATTATTTCAGGAGTTCCTATAGAAATCCCTTCAGGATTTATTTTTTGACATTTCTCCAGGAATATCTCAAGAATATCTCTTCTTGGAACTACTGCACAACATTCTCCAGTTTTCCAGAGTATTTCCGATTTCCGATAAATTGTTTTAAAGGAATCCTTCAGAAACTTCATAATGATTTTATTCAGAAATTCCTCAAGGATGTTTTTTAAAAATGCCTCCAGCGAATTTCTCAGAAACTAATCCAGGATTTTTTTCCTTATTTTTTTCAAATATTTCTTATGAAATTCTTCTAGAAATGCCCCCAAAACCATTTCAGTAGTTTTTGTGGTGAATCTCTGGAATTCCCCCGAGGAATTTGTCAGAAGCTCCACCAACGATTGTTTCTGAAATTGTTTCAATGAAATTAAATTTCATCAGGAAATTTTTGGACATTTCTTTAGAAATTCTTTCAGATAGCCCTCCAAGAATAACTCCTACATGTTTATGTAATTTTATGGACTGCTTCTGTAAATATTTGAGGAGTAATATCTCAAAGAATTCCCCGAAGAATCTCCAAAGAAATCCCAGGACATATTTCTGAAAGAACCGCAGGAGGCATTCCAAAGAAAAACCTTCTAGGCATTTCTTTGGTAACCCCTGACGATATTTTCTAAGGGACTCCTTGGAAGAAAGTCGAGGAAAAATGTTTGAGGTAACCTCTTACTGATATTAATGAAAAAAATCCTTTAACTACTGAAGGAGTCTTAAGTGATATTTCAGATGAAATTCTTTAGTAGGCTTTAGATGAAATCCATAGAGGAATTTCTGAAAAAAACCTTAGAGGAATTTTTGAATAAATTGTTTATCTAATTCCTGAGAATTATGTGAAAGAATCAGGCGTGGTGCAAATTTATCGCACAGAACGTAAGCAATTTAATGACGTAAACTAGATCTTTAAGACTATAAGTATAACTATAAGTTTAAGACTTATTAATACGTCATTCTTGTAAAATTGAATTCAATGTGACGTAAACAATTTGAGAATCGTGCATCATTACGATACATATGACGAAAAATTCAGTTAAATGTAAAAGAAAATAACGTCACTTAAGCATTTATTGAAAATTTATGGAGAAACTTAAAACACTAAAAAAATATTCGAATATTTTTTTTAAGAATCCTTGGAGAATTTTTTGCAAGAATGCTGGACTTTTTATTTTTAAAAATAAAACCCTGTTAGAATGTCAGGAATCCATGGATGGTTTTCTGAAAAAAAATCCTGGAGAAATTTCTTTAATAATCCATGAGCTTCTCAAGCATGGAGTTGTTTTAGAAGAATTTATGATGAAATTTCTGGAGGGTATTGTATAGAAATTTCTGAAGATTGCAAGGAATATATGCCTTGAAAAATGTCATTCGTAAATTGCCATAAAAATCTTCCAAGAGAGAAACAAAGGGTATGTAGGAGGATGTGTTTGTGAACCAATTTAGATGACCGCTAAGATTTTTTTTGATACACCAAAACCTCCATTTAGGTAATGAGTCGGGACTGCCTAAATAGAATTTTTACCTAAATGGATTCATTACCTAAATGGATTCAGTCTATTACCTACATGGAGTACAAGGTTGAAAAGAAGTTCAAGAAGGGAGAGTGACTAGGAGATTTAAAGGGGGTCATGCGGAGTTTCAGAAGACTTTCAAGGGAGTCTCAGGAAAGGAGGGGCTTTAGGGGCATTTTCGGGGGTTTTGGAGGGTCTCAGGTCAAACTTGTCATTCAAACAACTAGATAGGCACGAAAAACGAAAAACCCTGCAAAATTCCGCCAGACTGAAAAATTATTCAATGTCGGGTCAAAGTCGGGTCAATTTTTATCGTATGTTGGGCGACTGTTGGAACAACATCGAACAACTGTTGGGTCTATAATGGGTTTGCCGGCCAAAATTAGAACAGGTCAATGATAGGTTGATGTCGGGTTTGACGTCATCAATGATGGTAAACACAAACAAATAACATTTAGGTAACGTTACCTAAATGGAGGGACCTAAATAGATTTTACCTAAACGGATCCTACCTAATCAACAGATTTGACTTCCTGAAGAACTTTGCCGAAGGCGGCACTTTTCTATCTGCTCTGGATCTCGAAATAGCGGAGTTTGAAGCTTTACTTGACAACTAGCGCCACCAAGCAGCGAAATCACCAACAAATTATTGAACCGCCAGATTGCTCTTGACTTCCTGAAGAACTTTGCCCACGACGGCCCTCTTCTATCTGCTCTGGATTCCGAGCTAGAGATGTTTAAAATTTTACTTCACGACTAGTGCCACCTAGCGGCGAAATCACCAACTAATTGTTGAACCACCAGATTGCTCTTGACTTCCTGAAGAACTTTGCCGAAGACGGCACTTTTCTATCTGCTCTGGATCTTGAAATAGCGGAGTTTGAAGCTTTACTTGACAACTAGCGCCACCTAGCGGCGAAATCACCAACTAACCGCCAGATTGCTCTTGACTTCCTGAAGAACTTTGCCGAAGACGGCCTTCTTCTATCTGCTCTGGATCTCGAGCTAGATATGTTTAAAATTTTACTTCACGACTAGCGCCACCTAGCGGCGAAATCACCAACTAATTGTTGAACCACCAGATTGCTCTTGACTTCCTGAAGAACTTTGCCGAAGACGGCACTTTTCTATCTGCTCTGGATCTCAAGATAGCGGAGTTTGAAGCTTTGCTTGACAACTAGCGCCATTTAGCGGCGAAATAACCAACAAATTATTGAACCGCCAGATTGCTCTTGACTTCCTGAAGAACTTTGCCGAAGACGGCCTTCTTCTATCTGCTCTGGATCTCGAGCTAGATATGTTTAAAATTTTACTTCACGACTAGCGCCACCTAGCGGCGAAATCACCAACTAATTGTTGAACCACCAGATTACTCTTGACTTCCTGAAGAACTTTGCCGAAGACGGCACTTTTCTATCTGCTCTGGATCTCGAGATAGCGGAGTTTGAAGCTTTACTTGACAACTAGATCCACCTAGCGGCGAAATCACCAACTAATTGTTGAATCACCAGATTGCTCTTGACTTCCTGAAGAACTTTGCCGAAGACGGCACTTTTCTATTTGCTCTGGGTCTCGAGATAGCTGAGTTTGAAGCTTCACTTGACAACTAGAGCCATCTACCGGCGAAATCACCAACTAATTGTTGAACCACCAGATTGCTCTTGACTTCCTGAAGAACTTTGCCGAAGACGGCACTTTTCTATCTGCTCTGGATCTTGAAATAGCAGAGTTTGAAGCTTTACTTGACAACTAGCACCACCTAGCGACGAAATCACCAACTAATTGTTGAATCACCAGATTGCTTTTGACTTCCTAAAGAACTTTGCCGAAGACGGCACTTTTCTATCTGCTCTGGATCTCGAGATAGCGTTTGAGGAGTTTGAAGCTTTACTTGACAACTAGCGCCACCAAGCGGCGAAATCACCAACTAATTGTTGAACCACCAGATTGCTCTTGACTTCCTGAAGAACTTTGCCGAAGACGGCACTTTTCTATTTGCTCTGGGTCTCGAGATAGCTGAGTTTGAAGCTTCACTTGACAACTAGAGCCACCTACCGGCGAAATCACCAACTAATTGTTGAACCACCAGATTGCTCTTCACTTCCTGAAGAACTTTGCCCACGACGGCCCTCTTCTATCTGCTCTGGATCCCGAGCTAGAGATGTCAAAAAAATTTACTTCACGACTAGCGCCACCTAGCGGCGAAATCACCAACTAATTGTTGAACCACCAGATTACTCTTGACTTCCTGAAGAACTTTGCCGAAGACGGCACTTTTCTATCTGCTCTGGATCTTGAAATAGCGGAGTTTGAAGCTTTACTTGACAACTAGCGTCACCTAGCGACGAAATCACCAACTAATTGTTGAATCACCAGATTGCTTTTGACTTCCTAAAGAACTTTGCCGAAGACGGCACTTTTCTATCTGCTCTGGATCTCGAGATAGCGTTTGAGGAGTTTGAAGTTTTACTTGACAACTAGCGCCACCTAGCGGCGAAATCACCAACTAATTGTTACACCACCAGATTGCTCTTGACTTCCTGAAGAACTTTGCCGAAGACGGCACTTTTCTATCTGCTCTGGATCTCGAGATAGCGGAGTTTGAAGCTTTGCTTGACAACTAGCGCCACCTAGCGGCGAAATAACCAACTAATTATTAAATCGCCATATAGTTGTTGACCTACTGTACAACTTTGCCGAAGACAGCATTATTCCAAATAAAGTAGATCTAGAGATATCACATGTGATAACTTATGAGTGCTTCTATTGGCGAGTGTACATAGCAACCACTTCTACATAGCGCCTCTATCGGCCAAATTGCCAACTAATTGGATGATAGTTGGCATTGTGTGGTAGATCTATTCTAGTACTACAACTTTGCCAAAGAAAGTATGGTGCTATCTTCTAATACGCCTGAGATATTCGCTCACACCCCCAATTAGGCGAAATCCCATAAGCTCTGTGATTCCCACAACACGGATTCCTACTGCACCCCCGAACCAACCGTGTAGTAGGAGTCTAGACTGTACATCATTCTGAAGTTTTCCGATAAGCTTCATGTGATAACGACTCGGGGGGTCTCCAGTTAGCCCAGTGGTTATGGCTATGGATCGCCAATCCGGAGACGGCGGGTTCGATTCCCGTTCCGGTCGGGAAAATTTTTCTCGATTCCCTGGGCATAGTGTATCATTGTACTTGCCTCACAATATACAAATTCATGCAATAGCAGGCAAAGAAAGCCCTTCAATTAATAACTGTGGAAGTGCTCAAAGAACACTAAGTTGAAGCGAGGCAGGCCAAGTCCCAGTGGGGACGTCGCGCCATAAAGAAGAAGAAGAAGAAGAAGATAACGGCTCGGACAATGGCCTGTTAGCAGGCCAGTAAAATCACATAGATCTCTTTTTGATAGCTCTAAGATTTTGCAAGTGTTTGAAAACTTTGGCTTAATAAAACGTTTTGATTGCCTCGCAAAAGAGGCTTTCCACGAAGCAGCACGAAAAAAAACCATTTGTTTTAATTTTGAATTTTTAATTTGCATATAATTTTGCACAGCTGTTCCAATCAATATAAATAACCATTTTTTCATATTTTAACTTTTTATGGAGTCTCGACTAACTTTCAAATAGGGCCTATGAAAAAAATGAACACATGCAAATGAAAAATCATATCTCTGAAACTGCTTATTTGATCGGAAAACTGTCTTCGGCAAAGTTGTAGATCAATAAATGGTGGCTCTTAGAAAAATACACATTGAAAAATTTATTTAGTTTTTCTTCTAAAAAAACTGAATTTTGTTACTAAAAATTAAATATCTCAAAAAGCTATTTTTTTACCTTCGTGATATTTTTTGAGAATAAAGTTCATTCTGTTGGGTACCATCTGTAAAAATTTCATATTGGTAAAAAAATGTACAAAAAAGTTATGGCACTTTGAACATTTTCGGTTGTGTGTTTTTTAGAGTGTATGACGAATTCATGCAAACTCGCCGTAGGGGTTTGGCAAAACTGTCTCAGAATCCGATGGAATTTCTTAAGTTTGAAGACTATGAATTTTAAAACAAGATTGCATACGTTGTTTTGTTTTATTTATCTAGCCTAATATTTGAAAAGTTCTAAAGTATTTGACCGTTTTTTACTCAATATAACTTAAAAATTACATTACCTACAAAAAAGTTATGTATGGGTGACTTTAAGATAATCATGTGAACTTTCATAACATTCAAAAATGTCAATACGCTTTAAAAGTCAAAAAAATGCAAAAAAGAAAAAATATTTCTGTGGTGTATATCACCCTTAAAACGATCAACTGCACTTGCAAATTCAAATGTATATTTATCGTGTGACCTATTGTTAAGTTTCGAACAGACACTCTTTTCATGACTATGAATAAATAGCTCCACGAGCAAAGGCTCGTCCTCTTATTAGCATCTACTGCTAAACCAGACACACGAAATCTTATCCTTTACCATCTTGAAAGAACAACTAGTTTGAACCGTAAGATCTTTTAAAGTTTAAAACACAAGATATAAAAATTTCAATTTGCAAAACATGACATTTTTGTAATTATTGAAAATTTTGCCATATATCGCAAGATGGGCATTTTTGAAGAAAAGCATTTCTGAGGTACCGTGATTTCGGGTGAAATTGATCGACGTGGGGGTCATTTTCATTTGTTAAAAATATTGCTTTAAACTTGAAACAATTTGTAGAAAATGACCATCATCCGGCTAAAGGATTATTGAATGATGATTTACAAGTTTTACAGTCAATTAGTCACATATTTCTGTACTAAATTCAATATTTTCCGTAATTGCGTGTTTGGAGAATCTCAAATACCCTTTCAAACTTTTGTTACCGTGGCTGTAATAAATATTCGAATGGATGCTTTTAGCTGCCAAGTATTTACAAAACACGATTTCATCATCAAACATTTTATAGATATTCAAATTTATACATAAAATTGCACTTTTCCGCAAGTAATCACTTTTTCAGTATGAAAAGTGCTTAAAGTATGCGGCGTTTTCATGAAATTTATTAAATATTTAAACTTGAATAATTAAAAATTGTGGAAACTCGTAAAAGTTTTGCGTAGCATTTCGCATTCTGGGGTGGTTAAATCAGGTGGAAAACATATGTTTGGCACATGCAAAGGTATTTCATTTACTGATCAATTTCATCCCGAAAGCAAAATTATTGATTTTTTATTGTAAATGATATTTACCTATTGCAATATAATGATTTGTAGTTAAAGTACCAATCTCGTTGACTGATGAGAATCGTGGTCGTGCTTGTTTTATTGCTTTTAGTTTGACTTTCTTTGGGTGATCGACTGTACGTTGGATGATATCTTTAATTGGCATTTCAGTCTAATTTGGTCCATCAAAACAACTATATGTTATCTTAACCCGACGTTTCGGTCCTTATTGGACCTTTTTCAAGGATTCTGTAATGTTTGAGTTTGAACCATCCGAAATCACGGTAGCATTAGAGGAAATTTTTTGACAGCTCCTCCCATCTTAAAGTACCCATATCAAATAGAAGGCTCCTAGCAATATCATAAACTTCCCCTAAAATGCTACGTCTTTAATAGACGGTTCCTAACAACAAATACTTCATGTCATCATTTTGCGTGTTTCTCTTCAGGTGAAAACAAAAGTTTTTATCCAGGGCGTTCTTTACAGATATTTTCATATATTAAATTAATCATAGCTCCATATGTTTGATTCACAAGTCTATCTAATGCAAAGTATTTATTTCATTCTCCTATAAATAAGGAAACTTTTAAGTTGAAATTTGACTTCTGGTTGATATTCTAAATTTCTGTGTAACAGATCTGGTATTCTGATTCAAAAGAGAATCCTAAATTATATTCTTTGTATTGGATAGATTTATAATTAAAACATATAAAGCTATGTTCAATTTTATTATGTGAAAATTCACGTATAAAAATACCCAAAAATTGGTTTGACTCAAAAAAAAAACTATTTTGTGCTGGGTTAGATTTAGATATTAGCAATTTAATTACTTTGATCCATTTTGAATTCTATTCTTAACGGTTGGTGTGGGGTTTGGTTCTCCGAAATAGGATTAATTTAATTTCGCAAATGGGCATGTATTCCAAATTGACTTCAATTTATTTTTTAACTTTTTTTAGCATGATCGTTTTTTCAATATTTCAATTTTTTACTTGAAAGTTCACACAAATTCCTTAAAGTCACACATACCACACTTTTTAAGTTACATTGGTATAAAAGAAATGGTCAAAAACTTAAGCCCTTTTCAAATATTAGTGCAGATAAATAAAAAAAAACGAAAAAGTATGCAACGTTGCTTTAAAGTACATAGTCTTCATACCTATACAATTCCATTGAAATCTGAGAGGGTGCTGCCAACCCCAAAATCTAGTTTGCGGGAAATTCGTCATGCACTCTAAAAAAAACACGCAACCAAAAATGTTCAAAGTGCCATAACTTTTTTGTACATTTTTTTACCACTATAAAAATTTTACAGATGATAGCTAACAGAATGAACTTTATTCTCACAAAAAAACACGAAGGTAAAAAAATAGCTTTTTGAGATATTTAATTTTTAGTAACAAAATTCAGTTTTTTTCAGAAGAAAAACTAAATAAATTTTTCAATGTGTATTTTTCTGAGATCCGCCATATATTATTCTACAATTTTGCTAAAGACACCTTTCCGATCGAACAAGCCGTTTCCGTGTTATAATTCTGTATTTGCTTGTGTTCCATTTTTTCATAGGCCCTATTTGAAAGTTAGTCGAGACAAAATATGAACTGTTGATATGAAAAAATGGTTTCTCACATAAAAAGGAATAGTATACAAAAATATCAAGTAGATTAAAAAACATCGATTAAAATGGATTCGTGCTGGTCTGTGGAAAGCCTCAAAAGTGAAAACACCACTTTTGCGAGGCAATCAAAACGTTTTATTAAGCCAGAGTTTGGATATTATTTTCTCATGTTCCCATGTTTTAAATTCCATTCTGAGAGAACAGGCAGATACACCACAAAACGGTTCTGGTCCTATGAATTGGTGTGAGGAAAAAACACGTCTTGCTAACATATCAGCTTGTTCGTTTCCATCAATTCCACAGTGCCCTGGAGCTGGAACCCAAAACAGCTTCACTTGATTACGGCAAGCTAATTGTTGGAGCTTATTCCCCGTGGACTGAAAAAAAATATTTCGATTTTACATTCTAAAATTTTATTTAATTCCTAATTTTATGTAGTATTACAAATATTCTACAGGGTGCGCCAGGAAAAAATGCGAAAACTTCAAAGAGCTGGGACTGACTAAATTTGGGGTATATTTGACAATTTTTTCATGACAGTGTATCTGTCAATGTCTATATGCTTGCAATAGAATATAAAAAGGAACATATGTGATATTCAACTTGTTATAATGAAAGCCAGAAAAGTGAGTATCCAAAAACTGTGCGCCCAATGATTATAAGACAAAATGACTAATTTACTAAAATTTTTAACTATATTTCTATAAAAATTCAAGGCATATTAATCCAGAGCCATGTAGTTTCAGATACTAGTTGAAAACAGCACATACATTTGATGATTTTATAGAGAAAATATTTTTTTTTATTTTACCAGATGTGAAATTTAGCGACTTATTACTTTTTTTGTGGTTTGATAATACTGATTGTTTTAAGCTTCAGGCACTGTCTTGTAAATGTTATTGACCAAAATATATAAAAAAAAAACAACTTTTTTTGCCTGTTAGAGATCATTAAACATGAACTGATTAACAGCAAATAGACGAAAATGAGGTTTGAAGTTGAAAAACACTTTTGCATTTTTTCCTGCCGCATACTGTATTGCTTCTGTATAGCAAATTATTAACATAGGTGTCCATAGCTCTGAATGTTCGATCCATAGTTGTCTCATGTTTTTTAGATGGATATAATAATTTGATATTTTAAAAACAGATGAATGACGGGACTTGGAGAAGGTGAATGAACCACGATCTGCATCAGCTACTGAGAGAACCAACCATCGTCCACACCGCGAAAATCGGGAGGCTACGGTGGGAGGGTCACGTCATCAGGATGTCGTATTGCAACCCGACTAAAATGGTTCTCGTGAGTCGTCCGACCGGTACAAGAAAACGTGGAGCGCAGCAAGCTAGAAGGGTCGATCAGGTGAAGGACGAACTGCGGACCCTTCGCAGAGTGCGGAACTGGAGACACACAACCATGGACCGAGTGGAATGGAGACGACTCCTATGTACAGCAGAGGCCATTCAGGCCTTAGTCTGCCGGTAAGGTAAGTAAGGTATTTTAAAAACTATAAAAAAAACCTTTTTTTAGATCATTGGTGAAATCCAAGAATCACAGCAATATTTCGAAAGTACATGGTGTAATTTCAATACTCAATCATAATCTATATTTTAGATTTTACAAGAAATAACAAGACAAATTTTTTAGGTAAAACCTGCAAAGTTTCCTGACTTGACTTGACTACAGATATTTTTGAAATATGTTTCAAATAGTTTTGAAAATTGATGTGATGAGAATTCGATTCAGAAATTAAACATAAATTCTGACGGAAACTCCAACACTGTTAAGATGTACGTTTCATTTTGAAACTCAGATATTTTGCTTTTTTACATTTATATTTTACTCACTTGCTTACAATCACTAACTAGTATTCCGTGGAATTAAGTTTGCATTATTCATCAGAAATATTTTTTTATCGATTTTTTGAAAATTGCGCAAAGTTAGGCCCTAGGTGCGTAAAGTGTCGTTTCCGGTAATTCGAAATTATGATAACTTTTAAAGAAATTTTGCCATACAAATTCAAAAATTGATATTATTGCTGACATTTCATCCTATGAATAGGTTTTTTTACCCTATTCCCGGCACAACATGTAAACAAAATTATTTATTACCTAAATTCATAACGAAACGACTGTTTTCGTCCACTTCTTCCGTCTGAATCAGATACCTTATTGAGTAAACTTGTTGTTTACAGTGATAGTTGTGAAGATTTTCTACCGGAAAGTTGATTTTGAACGAGTTTACTGCTCCTAGTCCAGCACCAATTCTCCACACCAGTGCCAAACTTTCAGCAAAATCAAATGGGAAATCACTTCGGCACCCATCTTTGTGCTGCCGAAGTGCACCCGTCTGCGAGTAATATTTGTTTTGGGCACTTTTGCGGCTTTAGAGTGAAAGTGTAGCTCATTGACTGTGGATCCCGTTTCGAAAAGGTTGTAGGAGACGATTACCTACGGAAGGGCGTTTGGAAAGTATGCGGCAAGTAATATTTTGATTTGTTTTGCTGTGAGGTGCCGGAAATTGACGCGGCTGCCCAAGTAGTTCGAAACCCTAGTCGTCACCAAAAAACAAAACAACAGATTTAGAAAAATATATATATATATAATAGAGAATTGTAATGAAGCAGAATCACATCAATAATACGACATGATTTATTTCGTTGATGTTATTTTTTAAATCAAAACTGTTCACGTCGACATTTGACAGCTCACCAACTCCCCCCCCCCCCCTTTCCCTCTCTGTGGACAAACATGTACTTTTCTCCCCCTCTTAATTGTCCACGTGGTATATGGACGGCCCCTTGGGCTATGATCTACATGCGTTATCAAGGAATTGTCGCTACATTACACAGCGTAACAAAAATTAACATTTGGTCTGTCTCAAGAGCAAACTTATGTGTCTCTGACAGATTTTGGGCCGCTGAATCCGAATCTAGGGTCAGATATGCTCCAGCATGTCACAATTTTGAGCTATACCTCAATATATAGGGTAAAATAGGCTATTAAAACAGTAAAAATAATCTCTAATAACATTTCACAAATTCCCATAAATTTTTCTTAATTTTTCGTATTTCTTTTAATTCGCTGTAACTATCGGACAATAAAAATGCACCAAAGCCATTTTCCCATACAAAATAGTCAACTTTAGATTGCCACATCTCAGTTATTTCTCAACCGATTGTTTTCATTTTTCTGTGACGAACTACAAAACATTTCAATTCCCAAAAACTATTGAAAAAGTGCGGTGATAACTATTGATACAAAAGTTACAGATAGGTTGAATTTTGACCATAAAAATGCACCAAGACAAAAAGTTGTATAGCGAAAAATACTGAAGTCATGTAAAGTTCGTCTCTTCAGCAAATGTATTCGTCATCAAACAAGAAACATATTTGCCGAAGACACCAAAATGATATGACGTAACCATTTTTTGCTATGAAACTTTTTGACTGGGTGCTTTTTTTTAATTATATCTGTAACTTTTGTATCAATAATTATCACCGAACTTTTTCAATAGTTATTGAGAATTGAAATGTTTTATAGTTCGTAACAGAAAAATGGAAACAATGGTTGACTATTTTGTATGGGAAAACGGCTTTGGTGCATTTTAATTGTCCGATAAGGTCTGTTCATTAAAGAAGTGGACATCTGTTTACCAATAGTTTAGAGTTAAAACTAAACAAAAAATTGTGAACTTTTGCTCAGTGTGTAAAAACATTGTTCACTTTGGCAACACACTCAAAGAAAACGGAAAAAAGTGAGAATTTCGAGCGATATGTTGGATTAGCTTAGCGACTAGAAGATAAATTCTGCACAAATGGTGTTCCAAAAAGTTGTCGTTTCGAGAATTGGCATACTAGTACACTTCCGGGACCGCAACTTTTCAACGCTGAGCAGGGGACAGAAGTGCTGGATAATGTAGGGAACCACAGAACTGAAAAAAATTGGAAAAAAGTTTTTGTTGCGGCAAGCCAATTGTTCATCCGGCTTAGAGTGCATCGTATTTCGCAATGGGAACAATCAACGGTGAAAATATCAGAAAGGAATGCGTCAAAAAACGACTTCTACCCGTCTACCGAAAACATACGGATCCTCCATTGTTTTGGCCGAATCTAGCATCTCCTCTTACGCTTCTTCTACACTAGAGATGCTCAAGAAGGAAAAAGTCGATTTTGTCGAAAACTGGCAAAATCCACCAAACTTCCCTGAACTGCGTCCTGTCGAAAGATACTGAACAATAATTAAGCGAGAACTCAAGAAAGATGAAAGAGAAGCCAGCTCTGTTAATTGCTTCAAGAAAATTTGGTCTACGGCACACCAAAAGGTTACGGAGAAAGTTGTGCAGAATCTATTGGGAGGTATCAAGAGGAAAGTCCAAGCGTTCTCCAGAAATGCGAAGTAAATGTTCAAACTCACGTGAATTCGGTCACATATATGTCGATTGTCACTAATAAAAAATAAACTTATGAATTTGTTCGAAAATAAATATTTTCTATCTAAAAACAGGTGTCCACTTTCTTTAATGAACAGTCCTTACTGTAAGTATAGTTGAATTTAAGAAAAATATTATGTACGTAGAAAAATGACACTTGTACGTAGATTCTAGTTTTGATGTCAATGATCTTAAATTTGTTTTTTTTTTGCTTGTTTTAAAAATCGATGAAAAAGAAAAAAAATCGAGAGAAAAATCATTAACATTATACCATCCTATGCAAGTTTTAAGACTGAAAGACAGCTATCTACAGGAAAATAAAAACAATTGAAGAGTACGGTTTAAAAAAATGAAATTATATGACACCTAACATAGATCTGCGATGAATAATACTGTTAGTGTACTTTTTTCTTCAAATATACTGCAACATCTTCAAAGACAAAATTTCATTCCAACAAACCATTTCTAGTATTTTTTTAGAACATTGGTTTCTTACGCGTTTTTCAAAAGTTAGGCGAAGAAAAATGGCCATGTGTTGATTCATGAAATTCAGCGTATGAACAAAATCTTATTCGAATTCAAAAACATCGAGACAAAATTGGCATAGGGTATTGTTCTATTTGGGCAGGTGTACCTATTTTGGGCACTTGTCGCTATAACTAAGTCAACTTCAAACCGATTGATTTGAATTTTTGTACAGAGTTACATACTGTACGTGCCTAACTCTGGACAAAATTTCATATCAATCGGTTTGAAATTGACTTAATTATAGCGGCAAATGCCCAAAATAGGCACACCTGCCCAAATGGTACAATACCCTATTTTTTCTTATGTTTAGGCTGAAAAGGCCCTCAAACGAATAGTTCCTGGACAAAACGAGAATCGGGCGGTCTCCCTCGGAATGGCTAACACTTTTGTTTTGAACGCTTCCAAATGTTTGATGGTGTCAATTATTTTAATGACGAACTGCTCAACATTAGGTTAGATTCCACGTAAATTTATACCATGTACGATAAAGGTCCTTTTATTATACAGTACGGACCCGATTTTGTCAGCCCCATTTTGCGAAGAACTTTTTGCTCTCATTATCTAACGGGCAAATATTGATCAATTCATTTAAGATCATCATCAAACTACTGCTGAAAGGCAGAACATAGAGGAATAAAAAGTATGAATAAGGACTGTATCGTTAATTATGAGTACACCTGAAAATGGCTGTATTTGGAAATGTTGTATTTATTTTTTAAATTAAATTCAATTACATTGTTTATTGACCAACAGAAAAGCCCATGACATGATTGTATATTTAATTTTTCGTGGTTCTTGCCTTTTGTTCGCACTTTTCGACTTTCTACGAATCATACAACTAGCCTCGTCTTCATTCAAATCATCCGGAGGGCGCTCCTAAAAATGAAATATTCTTCTGATTCAACAGGTTGTCATAAGCGTTGTCATTCCCGTTCCCATTTGCTCCCGAGTCTCCCATTAATCCCAACCGCGCCAGAACTGTTTTCGAATTTCTTTCGAATGTTTATCGTTCGATCCACCCGAACGCTGCTGCTGTGGGGTTCGATTTGTGTCGAGCTGAGCCAAGCAGGTTCGGTACACCCATTTTGGAACCCACTTGATGTAGCGATAAAATTTCAATAATTTCCGACTAATCCGAATTTATTGATGGCATTAGGCGAGTTTCGGGGCGACTAGCTTTCCGATCGATTTTCGACCGTGTGAGGGTCAGCCATGGAGCGTGATGATAGGAAGACTTGCTCAGCGGGAAGCAACGAACCCGGGAAACCCGTGGTTGACTGAAATGGACCGTGAATTTGCAAGTAGGCAACCACATTCTAGCACACGAGGGAAAACTCTGAAAGTCATAGTTGCAAACCCCGAACTTAACTTGTTTCCGCCTCCCGAAAATTCAACACTCGTTGGAACATACAATCTTACGTGTTGAGTGGGTAGCGAGAAATTATAAATGAATGAGAGCAGAAATGGTAAAGTTTGCAGCTCATTCTTCATTTGGATTCCGTTCCAGCTTGCGTCAGCGTTTGCTTCGGTGAACTATTACAAGGGTTGGCGTACCTTTAGTGACGGCATTGCATTCGTCAGCTAAGTAAACTGAGTATTTTTCTTCAGTAAACAATGGGAATGGAGGGAATCTGTTCATCAAAAACCTGAAAAAGAAAGAGAATCTCCCCAGCTAGCAATTTAGTTACTATTTCAATCTCTAGAGGTTCCCATAGTGATTGTTCCAGCGCATTTTTCGTAGATTTCTACAGAGATCCATTATGATATGTCTGCAGGTGCTCTCTGAGATTTTTTCAGAGATTTTCCCATATATTCCTTCAAAAATTTCGCTAGAGATTGCTCCAATAATTCAGTCTGGTATTATTCGAAATATTTCTGCCAGAATTTCTTCTAGGAATTCTTTGAGAAAATGTTACCACAGATAACTGAAAAGTTAATCCTGAAACTCCTTAAAATTTTGTAGAAAAAATCTTTAGGAGTCCATCCAAAGTTTCCTTCAATAATTCTTGCAGAAATTACAGCAGACATGGATGCATTCAGATTCTTTTTCTAGGAGTTCCTACAGAAATTCTTTTAGAAATTCGCTAATAAAGCTCTCATAGGATTCCCGAGCAAAGCTTGACAGCAAATTGAAAACTAATTTTGATGTTGTGATATTGCAAATTATGATAACTCAGGTCGTTTTAACGGTTAAAACATCAAAAATGAGAGCAGAAAAATGTTCCCGTAACATAAAGTTGAATACAATTCCTGCCATCAGTGATATAAAATTGATAACCGTTTTTGCTATCAGTGCGAAAACATGGAAGAATCGTTAAATGTATAGTTTTTCGAATGATATGAAAACTTAAATGCAATATGTTAATTGCACTAATAGAATAGCATTAGTTGTATTATACAAGGTCGTCTAGAAGTTTTGAAATTACTTAAAAACTTTAATATTTACATTAAGTTGAAGTGACAGCAAAACGAAATCAAAATTTGTAATCAAATTAAATCAAGACAATCTGATATCAAAATGTGATATCAATTTGCTGCTGATTACAAATCGTGTTTTCGATTTGCTATCATTTTTTTGTTAGACTTTGCTCGGGTTTCCTAAGGAATTTCACATGGGATTGCTTCCGGCATTCGTCGAAAGGTTTCTTCAGGAATTCCTCCAGGTATTCGCCAAGAATCCCTCCAGGGATTCACTCAAGAATTTCTCCTGTGAGTTTTTTTTTTTCAGGAACAACTTCACGGATTATTTTAAAAATTCCTACAGGAACTCTTCGTGGGATTCGTTCAGGAATTTCTACTAGAATTAATTCCTCCTGGAATTCCCTCGGGATTTCTTCAAAAATTCCTCAAGGTACTCTAGGAATTCCTCTTCGAAGTTGGCTTCGCTGTGAACGGGTGCGTTTTCTCTGCTTGTCACGCTTTTTCGCGTTCCGACACTACCTTTTGAAAATTTCAACTCCAGTGAATATTTTAATGTGATAATTGCAATGAACACTGTTATTGTGAAAATAATGGCGCGCGCTTCTAAAACATCAATTTGATGCACAATTTCTCGTTCCAGGATGAGACCCGTAAAATTGATGTTTTTTTGCGATTCCGCTCATGGCGTAGCGCCGGTACTACGCCATCCACAAAGTGCACTAGTTTCACGATCGGAGCCGGGCGGGGCGTGTTTTTGAAAAGTATTGAAGTGATTAGAATAGATTACTGGAAATCAAAAATGCCGGATCTCGTCGTTTGTAGTTCATGTGTTTCACCAAGTATATTATCGTGTGTGTGTGTGTGTGTGTCGTTATTGTCCTCGAGACGCAGTTATTCGGAAAACTTGTTGATTGCTTGTCCTGTCTCGCGGTCTTGCGAGAAGCATGCATGATTAACTTCAGACCAAACAAACGAAATGGGTGAGAGCTTTCCAATATCCATCATTATCATATGCGTATATTATTTTAACCATATTCAATACAAATGTGGAGCGTTTGGTACGGTATGTCCACGCACCCTTCCTCCCCTGTAGATTCTAGAATTGCTTTGGAGGAAAACAATCGTTTAAACTCGAGACAATTCGAAGAATCATCTTTGCGTCAAATACAACGCAGTAGGCCTGGCCGCTTTGACGCTTACATACATACCTTTGATATGCTGCAAGCCTCAATATTGACAAGAAAAGTAATTGGGCCTAATCTAACCTGATTACTTTCCAGGATGCTTTCTCGTACTGGCTGCGTTTGTATTAGATTAGATTAGGTACTCTAGGAATTCCTCTAGAGACTTACTCCAGGGATTCCTCCTGTTAGTGATCCATTCTTCAAGGAATGCCTCCAAGGATTTCTCTATGGGTTCCTCCACAAATTCCCCCAGGGGTTCCTCCAGTAAATTCCTTTATTAATTCTTCCAAGATTTCTCTAGAGATTACTTCAAGAATTTCTCGAGTTTCCTCCAGGCATTTCTACAAACAAGTCTCCAGGAAATTTTCCAGACATTCTAGGGGTTCCTCTAGGCAAGCCATCGTGAGCCCAAAACTACGGATTCCATCCTGGGATGTATAAAGGGATTCCTCCATGGATTTCTCTAGGAACTTAAAAGCATTTTCCTAAATTAAATGCACATTTATAGTATTAAGTAAAAGTGCACCATGAGATCTCAGTAATCTCATTTTTGATGGCCTAGCAAAAATCAATCAATAGATAAGTGAATCGGTCTCTCTCTGCGACATCAAAATGTAAACGTCTCGTATTCAAACCTAAATCAAGATGCCCCTTTAGGATTAGAAATACCTAGACACAACTCAAGCTATGAAAGCGACTAATGCTGCGAACAAAAGGGAACCTGCCAGACAAAGCACGATTACAAGAATGACTGATGGACCAAACACTATTACGAAACCTTGTCATCCTGTCATCGGAAACTTTTTTTATTCTCTTGGCGGATCGACTGAGAAGTTTACTGCAGGAACAACTTCTCAGCATGTACCAACAACAAAACAACCAGACAGTTACAGTTAGACGAAACATAAGACCAAAAGCGAACAATTAGTGTAAGTAATCCAGACCAAACTTTGTATCCATTCGTCGAACTAGTACATGTATTAAATTTTAGTACCCCTGAAGATGACACAAAACCCCAGTGTCGAAACGTCGGGCAAACAATAAACTTCGTTTTCCGTATTGAAGACTGCGTAGCCGTTTAATTCCTGCACTTTTTTTATTTTTTTTTATTTTTGTGTATTTTAACTAGTACATCATCGGAAACTGTTAATCATTGGAAATTGGGATACAGGGCAAAATGTATGTTCTGTTTTGCATGTATGTGTACAAATGTTGTCCTAATTTTTTAAGTTTTTGTAGTGTTCCACTGCAATGTGTTATTGTAATATGCAATTGTAGTGCTTCACTATATTTTCGTAATACAGTCTCTGTAGCATCGGATCCCAGCCGGTCAGGATCGAGTTCCTGCTTACCATTTTTACCCTTTCCAAAAGTTGGGCCGTGGCGTAGGGGCTGGGGGACCACACGAGCCACAACTTTTGAAGCTGCGGTGTTAACATATGCAATGTGTGTTTCACATTGGGCGAAAACCCAGAATTCATTAAATGCCGCTTTAACGAAAGTAAAAAAAACATAGCAGAGGCACGTTATCCTTCATTTGGAACATTTGTGCCATCGCCACGTATAGCCTATTACATCATCTACAGTATCGGACAATAAAAATGCACCAAAGCCGTTTTCCCATACAAACCAGTCAACTTCAGATTGTCAAATCTCAGTTATTTCTCAAGCGACTGTTTTCATTTTTCTGTGACGAACTACAAAACAATTCAATTTTTAAAAACTATTGAAAAAGTTTGGTGATACCTATTGATCTAATAGTTACAGACGGTTGAATTTTGACAATAAAAATGCACCTAGACAAAAAATCTTATATCTAAAAATGCTGACGTCAAATTATGTTGGTCTCTTCAGCAAATTTATTCGTCACTACACAAGAAACATATTTGCCGAAGACACCATAATGATATGACGTATCAATTTTTTGCTATTGAACTTCGTGTCTTGGTGCATTTTTATTGTCAAAATTCAACCTACCTGTAACTTTTGTATCAATAGCTATTACAGAACTTTTTCAAAAGATTTTGAAAATTGAAATGTTTTGTAGTTTGTCACAGAAAAATGGAAATAGTCGCATGAGGAATAACTGAGTTATGGCAATCTGAAGTTGACTAGTTTGTATGGGAAAACGGCTTTAGTGCATTTTTTTTGTCCGATACTGTACGTAAGGAAGAATGGGACAAGGGATGGGAATTAGGAAAGGGAAAGGTGATGAAATAAGAAGGGGTGCCTTAGAAGAGGGAATGAACGTAAAAACGCAACGAGAACTCAGTCATAGCCCATACCACAACGGGTTTAATTAGTGCCCTGAAAAGGCCACAGGAAAACGCATAAGCGTAGCACATTGGAGGTAGCTTGTGACGTCATGCGACTTTCAACATGACATTGAAAGGCACGCCATCGAAAGCATCCTAAATATTCAAGAAATCACCCAAGCAAATACCTCGTTTGAGTGAGTGCTTTCTTGAAAACGTATACAACTTTGTGTTAAAGAGTCATTGTGGACATCCCAAATTGAGAGGCAACGAGGTACCCTGATAAATCCGGAACTCATTCCTTCTTTATACAATGCACGCACCAATAGAAAACTACAAGAGTTCAAAATCAAAACATGTTTGAAATACTCAAATCCCTCTGAAAAAATAGGACAAACCCCCATTTGCTCCTGGAGATTCGAAGTAAGCAGAGCTTTTTAGTGCCCTCTAAATCGATTCTATTGCTACAATTCTCGGGGCGCCGGGGCCCGTGGCGTAATGGCTACACGTTCGCTTCATAAGCGGATGGTCATCATGGTTTTGATCCCAACTTCGGCACTTCGTCAGTTGCTCTTCCCCCCGAGAGCGGCTGGCACTTGACCCTCTTCTGAGCTCTCATAGCTCAAACGGACCTGGATAATTGGATAACGGCGAACGGCAGCCCATCAGCAGCTATCCATCAGATGTGGTCGCAACAATTTAGTACAGGATCCCCTGTTTGTTGAGCAAGGACTTGTTTATCATTTTTTACCCTTTCCAAAAGTTGGGCCATGGCGTAGGGGCTTGGAGACCACATGAGCGACAAATTTTGAAGCCTCCAGTGTTAACATTTGCAATGTGTGTTTCACACTGGACGGAAAGCCAGAATTCATGAAACGGCACTGTAACGGAAGGTAAAAAATACAGGAAAACCATCCAGCTTTACGGAAAGAAAATTCATAATTGCTATTGGTCTACAGTCAATCCTGTTATCGTATTTTTTCTGTCAAGTTTTATGTTTGCTCGCAGCGTTAGTTGCTTGCATAGTTAAGTTTGGTCTAGGAATTTCTTTTCCTAAATTGGCCCTCTGATGCGGGTTTCAATGCGAGAGGTTTACATTTTGATGTCCCTGTTAGGGAACGATTTCCATATCTGATAGTTAGATTCCGCCCGAAATGACCTGAAAGTAGGCCATCAAAATGAGTTTTCTGAGATTTTATTGTGCTCTTTTACTTCAGAGCACTATAAATGTGCATTAAACTTAGTTAAAAGTTTACAAGTTAAAGAAGTACATTTAACACAAAAATAAAACTTGAAATAAATTCCATCAGAGATTCCTCTAGGAATTCCTACAAGCATTTCTGCAGAAGTTTTTCCAGGTATTCATTCAGGGAATTTTCCTGGAATTCCTCTAGAGCTTCTTCCAGGGTTTCTTCAGGCATACTTGCAAGAATACGTACGTATCATCAGGATTTCCATCAGGGTTACCTTCAGGAATTCCTCCAGAGATTACTCTGAAAATTCTTCCAGGAATTCCTCTAGTGATTCCTCTCGAGATCTTTTTAAAATTTTATTCAGTGGTTCCTTCAGAAATTTCAGAAATCCTTTCATCATCTCTCACTCATCGGCATCGCACTCAATTTTCCAGAATTTCTTGAAAATATTCTGAACAGGGCTAAAAATCGTCGACGTACGACCAAAAAAATCGACGACGAGAACGAAAACTAGATCGTCATCGTTGCTCGTTCCACATTGGATGACTCATTCTAGCCAGCGAATCGTCGTGAAGGGCTTGCGTCGTGACGAAAACCAAATCTTCATTCGCTTTGTGTCGCTCATCGTCCAAGTACATCTAGCCGACGGAGTCAATGTTGCCACCAGCAACAAACAAAAAAAAAAAGATTTTAATAAAAAATAATTGCACCTGGAATCAAACAACGAACCTCTAGATTGCCAATCCAACACTCTTACCAACTGAGCTAGTGAGGTTTCACATCACCGTAAGCGCCGAAACGCCAATAAAAGCTATTGCCAGTTGGCGTTCGCTTGGCCCGTCGTCGGTCATTTTTAGGGAACAAAGAGGACGACGGAAAAGTTGGTGGGTGACTATTTATGATTGAGCTTCGTCGTGACGCCCGCAGTCGGCGACGAAAAGGCTAATCGTCACCGTTGTTCTTTCGGACGAAGATTGTTTTATTGTTATCTTCACGCAGTGGTGACGAGAAGGACGATTGTCAACCCTGATTCTGAATTACTTTAACCTGTTTCGTTCACTAGCTTGCGCTGCGCACACCTCGCTGACCTACGTTTAGGGGTCAAAATGGCCCCAATGCACGACTTGGGCTAAGGACTTCTAGATGAATTCCGATTTGTATTGGAATTCTTTGAATTCTTTAATGCAGGAGCCAGGAAATTCTTCAAGAAGTCATCCAGGAATTCTTTCACAAATAACTCCAACAATCTTTTAGGCGTTTCCAGGCGTTTCAGGAGGTTTCAGAGTAGACTTCATATGCTCTCAAGTGAACTTCACGGGAGTTTCAGTGGTGTTTCAATACGTTTCAAGGTGTTTCAGGGCGTTTCAGGAGGTTTCAGAGGTATTTTAGGGGGCTTCAGAGGTTTTCAGGAGCGTTTCACATGTATTTAATTTATGTATCAATGCGTTTCAGGAGGTTTCAGAGAGGTTTTATGGGGCTTCAGAAACTCTCAGATGAGTTTCACGGAGGTTTAAAGGGGGTTTCAGAGGCGTTTCAGGGCGTGTCATGGACTTTCAGGAGGTTTGAGGAGGTTTAAGGGTGCCTTCAGAGGGTCGCAGGTTAATTTGACGGAGGTTAAATAGGGGTTTAGAGGCGGATCAAAGCGTTTCAAAGCGTTTCATGGCGTTTTAATGCGTTTCAGGGCATTTCAGGAGGTCTCACATGTTCTTAAGGGGGCTTCAGAGGCTCTTAAGTGAATTTCACGGAGGCTTTAAAGAAATTTTAGAGGCGCTTCGAAGCGTTTCAAGGAGTTTCAATGCATTTCAGGGCGTTTCAGGAGGTTTCAAGAAGGTTTAATGGGCTTCAGAGGCTCGCAGGCAGAGCTGTACAATATCAGTATTGTCAGTTGACAACTGATATTGCACCTCCATCACTATCACTGCAGGCTGATCAATATCAAGACGACAATGACAGGCACCGACTTGATTCTGACCCGCACTTCAGATCACCATCACAGCAACTGAACTGATATTTCAGCGATACTTGCAAAATGTTAATTTTTTTTAATGATTAATGCTTGTTATTTTGTACCACATATTAGAATATCATAACGGTAAGTGCTTATTTGTATTTTTAAATTAATTTTAAAGATAGCCTATCAGTGGTATCTACACGCCATGTGATGGAAATAGAAAAGTGACAGTGACTCAACAGAGCACACGCTGACCTGGATCACAGTTAGCCTATCAAAATCGGCGATTTGCTAGCCATTGAAAGTGATAGAGTGCAACTCCGCTCGCAGGTGAATTTCATGGCATTTTAATGCGTTTCAAGGCGTTTCAGGTGGTTTCACGGGATTTTTAGTGGGCTTCAGAGGCTCTCAGGTGACTATCACGCAGGTTTTAAAAAAAGTTTTAGAGGCGTTTCAGAGTGTTTTAAAGCATTTCGGGGTGTTTCAATGCATTTCAGAGCGTTTCAGGAGGGTTAGGGGGCCTTAAGGGGGCTTCAGAGGCTCGCAGGTGAATTTCACGGAGTTTTCATGGGGGTTTCAGAGGCGTTTCAAAGCGTTTAAAGGCGTTTCAATACGTTTCAGAAGGTTTCAGAGGGGCCTCAGGGGGCTTAAGAGGCTCTCAGGTGAATTTCATGAAGATTTTGAAAAGAGGCGTTTTGGAGCGTTTCAAAGCGTTTCAAGACGTTTCTAGGGTTTTCAATGCGTTAAAGCGCGTTCCAGGGGGTTTAGGAGGGTTCAGGGGGCTTCAGAGGCTCGCAGGTGAATTTCTTGCAGGTTTCATAGGGGTTTCAAAGGCGTTTCAAAGCGTTTCGAAGCAATCAAAGCATATCAAAGGGTTTCAAGAGGGTTGAGAGGGCGTCAGAGGCTCTTGGAGTTTCATGGGGGTTTTGGAGGCGTTTCATAGCGTTTCAAGGCGTTTCAGGAGATTTTAGAGTGGTTTCAGGGGGTTCAGAGGCGTTTCAATGCGTTTCAGGAGGTTACAGAATGGTTTCATGACATTTTAAGGCATTTCAATGGTCTTCAGAATGGTTTCAGGGGAATATGGAAACCCATTTAACTTTTCCTCTATTACGTAGAACCCCAGGGAGTTCTCGGATACAATCATAGAACCCACCATATGATAGAACATAGATGCCTGGGGCTGTGGCAGTATATACCTCATTCTTTATGCTGTTAGATACAACTAGTAGCCCTCGTAGATTCAATTACCCATACTCAAGGGAGTTCTTGGAGACCCTTAAAGATTATTCGAACGCAAAACTTGAATGAGGCTATGTAAGCATAAATTTCATTCATAATGCTCCAATAGATCACTGATTACGCTTGTAGATCAGTTGGCCTAAACTCGAGGGAGTTTTTGGATACTCTTAAACTTTGAACCCTTAAACACTCCGTAAACTTAATTCTGCTTTTTTCCGTAACCCAACTTTATCTGTAATCTTGAGTACGCCAACTGCTCTGAACACAATGAAATTCCATTTGATTAACGTTACCTACCTAAATGGAGGGACATAAATCGATTTTACCCTTGATTTTACCTAAATGGTTCCTACCCGTCAATATAGGTACACTAACTCTAGTTTCATCGGCACCCAAATCAGCAGCCAAAACCCTGCTTTCCTGTTCTAGTTCCATGCTGTACTGGAATGGGAAAACAATGAAGCAAGTACGCGTGTAAGGGAAGAATTTTCCAAGAAGTTGCACGTCTTTGGAGTTGGAACGTTCAGTAGAAGGATGGCGAGACGGCGACGAGGAAGAAAAGGGTTGCAAGCGTTTCGACTCCTACCCAAAGGGGGAATGGAGAGAAAATGTTTCCCTTAATGAAAAGTTTCCTTTGCTTTTTGGTAGTCATCTCGGTTGCCGTCGTCATCTCGATTGTGGGAATGGCGTAGGTAGGTAGTAGGTGTGATGGGAGCTCTTTTGCGATGAGATGATGGAAGAAGGTTGTACGGAATGAAGTTTTTTGTCTTAACTTTCGAACGATGAATGGATGGATGGATGGATGGTTCTAACTGGATGCGTAACAATGGGGCGTAGGAAGAAGCGTATGCATGTTTGGTGTTTTCCGAAACATAGTTGTAGCATGGTAGATTAGACAGGTATTTCGGTAATTTAACACATTGTTGAAGTCGAGACAATGTTCGGCATTGTTCTTGGTTTCAGGTGTTTTGTTGAGGAACATGTTCCTCGTGTGGTGCAACGAACCTTACTATGGGGCAAGTTAAGTGGGTGAACTGTGAATTACGAGCTAGTTAATGAGGCATTCCATACAACTTATGTTTTACGAGTCAATTGATTGGCATAGATTCTCAATTTTCAATATATTCGTCTGTTCTTTGGCTTGAAAAATGTCACACTGCCTTTTCCATCTCTCATCCTTAAATGCCGGTCGCTTCTGATGACCCCAATGCAATGATCTCGATAGTCACCAAGAGAGTTCCCATCGCACGTCCTCCCTGGTTATGGAGCTTGTGATACCCGTATTTATCCTAATCACCCGGTGAAGTGTCTGTGGCCAGTCAGCTACAGTGAGTTCTCACCCGCCTGGGGTACGTGTACCTACCTACTTCATGACCACCATACACAATGTGATTAAACAAAACTAGCTGGCTTGTCGGTCGGGGGTGCCGTGAAATTAATTTTCTCCAGCTCTAGGCCGATCAGCAGAATGAACGACCGGGGCCCGACCTGAACTGAAACCCGCATCATCATTGTCGCCATCGCCATCGTCGCCGTCATCATCGTCTGTGTCCGGTAGGTCGGTCGGGACCGGGACTCCCGGAATGGTGTGAAGAGAGGTTTGTCCACAACCGATGGCTTTAGCACCTCGTCCGTCGTCGTCATATCGCTGATAGAAATAGGTCTTGCTTGATCTACTAGAGAACAGAGGCGATGGTGGCTACTGACAACCACCAGAGGCGCGAATGAGAAAATTGCTTTTCATTTATTTCGATGAGATTCCAAAAAAATATGGAGCCAGTGCCAGTGTGGTGCTGAAGAGGATTCCTGGCGGACGACGACCTTCGGCAGGGAGAAAATCGTTGAATAATGAGTCCACACTATACAGGGTGTTAGGTTCATGAGTGCAAACTTTTTAAAGGGTGATAGAGGACCATAAATGGTGAAAAAAAATGTTCTACGCATATGGTCAAATCTCAACCGTTACGTAGTTATTGAACACCCCATGTTTTTAACTCTTATTGCCTTAACTGGCTATAACTTTGAAATGGTCAAACTTATCGCAGTTTTTTTGCCCTTATTCGAAAGATTATTGAATTTTCTAACAAATGGCATCTTTGAGTCGATTGGTTTAGTTAAATAACTAAGTTTTCTAGAGCAAAATAGCTAAAAATAGCGTGTTTTAATTTGTTTATGTCAATTATCTTTGAAACATGCGTAATAAATTAAAATTCTTTCTTTGGCAAAGTTTTGGCCCTTGTTCCACTCTACAATTCATTCTTTGACGCCAAACTTCTAACTCTTATCGTTTTCTTACAATTTTGATTTAAATGTGCGGCAAAGTGCGCAAAAAAGTGCTTACCATGACGATTGCAAATTTATGATCTAAAATGCGACATTTAAATCGAAATTTCAAGAAAACGATAAGAGATAGAAGTTCGATGTCAAAGAACGAATTGTAGAGTGGATCAGGGGCCACAACTTTGCCAAAGAAAGAATTTTAAATTATTACACATTTTTCAAAGATAATTGGCAAAAACAAATTAAAACACACAACTTTTAAGCTATTTGCTGTAGAAAACTTAGTTATTTAACTAAACCAATCGGTTCAAAGATGCCATTTGTTAGAAAATTCAATAATCTTTCGAATAAGAGCAAAAAAACTGCGATAAGTTTGACCATTTCAAAGTTATAGCCAGTTAAGGCAATAAGAGTTAAAAACATGGGGTGTTCAATAACTACGTAACGGTTGAGATTTGACCATATGCGTAGAACAATTTTTTTCACCATTTATGGTCCTCTATCACCCTTTAAAAAGTTTGCACTCACGAACCTAACACCCTGTATGTGAGGCTGGACGCGTGTTTCTCCCATTCCGACCGAACGCGTGATGGGTAATTTGTTCTGACTTTGCGTGAACATGATTTATCAGAATGGACATGTAACACACGGCCTACAGGGAGCGTGGACGCAGGCAGCGGAGTCGTGACGAAACATCATTCCCGAATCTGGAGGATCCGGACGGCACCGGGGCGAAGATGCTGCAGGAGATGATGGTTTCTCTCTGGGAATTTGTTATGCCTGTTACTTCTGCGCGACCGACTCTCCTGATAGATGCTGGAACTCTGCTCCAAGGGGGATGTGTAATTGAGCGTGTCTAGGCGGAGCAGTCGGGCCACCACAAAACTGACCGGTAATTTATTGAGCGATCAATTTTCGGGAACGGCGGCGTGGCGACGACGATGGACGAACGAGAACGAGATGGTCAATTACTGGAATTAACTGGACGCCTCTAAATTGTAGACGGTCGTGACGGGATTCAATGAGCCTGCAATTAATTTGGGAGTGAGTTGGCTCCAGACGTGACTCAGAATTTCTGTCGTTGTGGAGTGTTGAGAAATGATTAAAATTTAGAAATAACAGATACTTGGTGGAGTAATTGGTTTAACGGAAATAATAACACTGCTCGACAAATTTACAAAAAAGTTCGCGTAATGTAATGAAATCGAACATTACTCGAGGTTTAGGCACCTGAAAGAGCCAGAAATTAAAAAAAAATATATTGGAGCACTTTTTTGCGGTTTAAAATTAAGTTTGTATGGTGTATTGAGGGCCCATATAGCCGAGGCGGTAAACGCACGGGTATTCAGCATGACCATGCTGAGGGTGACGGGTTCGATTCCCGGTCGGTCCAGGATCTTTTCGTAAAGGAAATTTCCTTGACTTCCTTGGGCATAGAGTATCTTCATGCCTGCCACACGATATACACATGCAAAATGGTCATTGGCAGAGAAAGCTCTCAGTTAATAACTGTGGAAGTGCTCATAGAACACTAAGCTGAGAAGCAGGCTTTGTCCCAGGAGGACGTTACGCCAACAAGAGAGAGAGAGATGGTGAACTAGAGATGCTAAATTTAGTAAGGAAATTATAAGTTAGAAAGGTATTTGCAACACAAAAGATCACTAATCAATGTTCGTTTGTGTTGAAAATATCCTTATTTTCTAATTCAGGGTTTCTGATGTCGAATCGACTGTCCAAATTCTTACAAACTATGTACTTTTTGAGTTATTTTAGGATTAATATCCACTTTCGGCAACTCGCCAGGTGACCCCTAAGGCATGGTGTTTTGCGGCAATATACTTACCACGTCCAGGGAAGAATAGTTAGGATAGTCTAATTCTAATAGAAACCGAATCGCAAACGGAGCCTGTGGAGTACCAGGGCGCCCTCCATAGTATTTTTCCCTTACTGCGCTAACAGGTGCAAAAGCGATATATACCATATGTTCTCCGAGACTTCTTACCTTACCGGTAAGGTAAGGCTTACCTTACCGGTGACGAAGACCTGACCGTCCTCTGCTGTACGTAAGAGTAGTCTCCATTCTACTCGAACCATGGCTGTATGTTTCCAGTTCCACATTCTACGAAGGGTCCGCAAATTGTCGTCCACTTGATCGACCTACCTAGCTCATACCACATCTTCTTGTACCGGTCGGATGACTCTCGAGAACCATTTCAATCAGGTTGCTATCCGACATCCTGATAACGTAGACGATGGTTGGTTCTCTTAGCAGTTGACCGAACGCGTGATTCATGCGTCTGCGCCACACTCCATTTTATTGTTTCCCACCGAGAATTGTCCGCAGCACTTTGCGCTCAAAAACTACAAAAGCTTTTCGGTCTACCTCCTTTAACGTCCACGATTCGTGACCGTAAAGGGTAACCGGAAGAATCAGCGTCTTATACAGAGCGAATTTTATTGCGTTTGCAAGTTACAAGTTCTAAGCTGGCTACGCAATCCGTAAAAGGCCCTATTCGCAGCTGCAATACGCCTTTTCACTTCACGTGAAGCGTCATTATCACATGTCACAAGTGTTCCAAGATAATCAAATTATTCAACAACTTCAAACACATCCCCATCAATCACTACCTCAGTACTAACACCACTAAGCCTGCTTCAGTCTCTACCCGCTATCATGTACTTCGTCTTGCTAGAGTTAATCGTCAAGCCTATCCTCGCTGTCTCACTCTTCAGAGGAGCATAAGCTTCCTCCACTGCCCTACGATCGATGCCGATGAGATCAATATCGTCCGTAAAACCGAGGAGAATGTGCGACCGTGTGATGATAGTGCTATTCCTCTGCACGCCTGACCTCCTAATCGCTCCTTCGAGTGCAATGTTGAACAATAAATTTGATTTCGATCCATCCAGCGTTGCGTGTATCAGCCTAATTAGTTTCGCCGGAAAACCATGTTTTGACATTATCTGCTAAAGCTCATTCCTTTTCACTGAATGGCACGCTGTTTCAAAATCAATGAACAGATGGTGAGTCTGCAAGTTATATTCCCGAAATTTATCTAGGATCATCCGCAGGATAATCATTTGATCCGTCGTTGATCTGCCCTCACGTAAACCAGCCTGGTATTCGCTGACGAAGGACTCCTCAAGAGGTCGCAGTCTGTTTAACAGAACACGCGACAGTATCTTATACGCCAAATTTAAAAGGGTATTTCCTCTGTAATTGGCTCACTCCAGTCTGTGCCCTTTCTTGTAGATTGGGCATATGAGGTCATCCAACCAGGTGGTGGGCAACTCATCCTCCCAAATTTTTATAATAATCTGGTGGATTGCCTGATGTAGCTGCTCGCTTCCGTGCTTAAGAGGTTCGACCGGGATCTCGTCCTTCCCAGCAGCCTTGCTGTTTTTCAGCTCCTGAAGGGCCTTTTCAACCTCATCCAGTGTTGTTCCACTGCTTGACCGTCATCCATTATGTTAATCCTGTTCCTGGGTGCTCCTTCGCTGCTACCATTCAACAAATCTTCGAGTGATCCTTCCACCTGGCTGCCACCATTGTTTTGTTTGTCAGCAAAATTCCTTTCCGGTCATTGCACATGGCAGGCACTGGCGTAGTCTTGTGCCGCGCGCCATTGACAGTTGCATAAAACCTCCGCATATCGTTCCTGTCCATACTTTTCAGCGCTTCAGCAATAACACTCTCTTCGTGTTACCGTTATTTTCTGTGGTGGATGATTCGTTTCTCTTCTGCTCTTGCCACCCTGTTCCGCTCCCTGTTCTGCCGGGTACCGGCCACTAGCATTTGACTTCTGGCGGCATTCTTTTCGTTCGTCACTCGTTGGCAGTCCTCGTCAAACCAACCATTACGTTGGCGTCGCTGAGCGATACCTATCACCTCTTACGTTGTTGTTGTCACTGCTTCGTGGATAACTCCCCATAAGCTGTTGACATCTCCAGATCCGTTGGTCTCTCCTATCCTCTCGTCTAGCTTCTGATGGTACCTTGCAGCAACCCCTTCGGCTGACAAGCGCTCGATATTGGAACGCATCGTCCTGTTGTTTCTTGAACTCGTGACGCTGGATAATCGCGCCCGAATTTTTGCGGCCACAAGATAATGATCCGAGTCAATGTTCGGGCACTTTCGGGAATTTTCTCAATATTTTTACATGTAACAGTATTTCCCCGAGTTTTATATTTTAAAAACAAGTACTGCGATACCAGTTATCAATTACAATTAAAAGATTCGATAATCTGAAATATTTTGGATAACTTTAGTTTTTCATATAACCAAAAATCAGATTTTCATTTTGGGTAACTTTGATAATGCCCTAAAAACACATCAAATCTAAAAAAATAATCACACATTGAAATCTTGGGAGTATGAACATGATGAGAGAAGGCTTGATAGAATTTTTATATCAAAACATTGATTTTTTACTAAATTCTACATATAAAAATGAGTTTGTGGAGTATTGAGTGCAAAACACAATACATTTAGCTATCAAAAATCATTATCTTTGTAATAATAAATCCTTAACGGTACATCAACATATGATTACATGTTATTCATGGTTAGTTTTCTTTTTCTTGTAGTTTTTTAATGTTTCATTAACAAATTTTTAACAACACATATTTACCTGCATGAAATTACAAGAGCATTGCAAACTTTTAGGCGTTTATCAATGTATGGAGATTAATATCCCAATGTACAAAATTGCATCCATTTCGTTAAAACACACTTCGTTAAGAGATTCAAGGCCAGATTTGGAATCCTATGATGAATCTATCGAGAATAAGCGTCCATTCATCATATATATAAAATCCCAGAGTTGTCTGTCCTTCCGTCACACTTTGAAATGTTTCACTGAAATATTTCACCATTGCTATATCAAGCTTCTAAAAATTTCGAGAACTTTCTGTAAGTTATTGACCTCTTCAGATATAATAATCAAGAGTACATTCTAGAATGTTCTGGAACATCCAAATGCTTAAACTTCCAAGAACTATCTGGAAGTTACTGAAAGTTTCAGAAAAAATAACGTTCTGGAATGTTGTGGAGTATTTAACTTCTTAAATTTTCGAGGTGTGTACTTGGAAGTATACCTTCAGGCGTTTTTCATTTCTAGAACATTCACCCATTCAATGAACAAAAACCTTACAAAAGTCGTCTAGGGTAAATTCATGATAGAATAAATTCTGGCGCTTCTGATAAGTCAAGTGCTGAGTGAAATGTTTCACATATTTATTGATACACTGGCTTCTGAGAAAAAGCTTCCTCAGTTGTTATTCTAGAAGTTTGAAGAATCTCCTTGATGGTTAAAAATTTTCTTAATTTATGTTAGAACATCAAAAACAATTGCATCAAAATAGGGCTGCATGAAATCAAACAGAGTTGTCTATCTGTGCTCCCGCCACGCTTAGCAAAGTTTCACTGAAATATTTCACGTACATATAGCAGCATTGTATGAACTAGAGAAAAAATAATAAGAAGAAAAAACAAAAAAGGAAGGAAGATCAGGTTTTAAATACTGTTCCAGAACTTTCCACGAGTGCTTGAGATTTTTCTTTTTTTAAGGTTCCAAGTATAATAGGATACATATTCGAAAGTTCTCAGATTGGATAACAATACAGTCAGGTCTTTTTTACGCGGTTTTCATTTACGCGGCCGCGTAAATGAAAACTCCATACAAAAAAAAAAAATCATCGTCTTATTTTCGCATGATTCGTCGAGAAATGGTGAGACTTCTTTTACGCGGTTTTTTGAATTTTGAACTGAGTTTTATTTTTACGCGGAACGTATCTCCCGCATAAAAAAAACCTGACTGTAAACTTCTAAAGCTTGCGGAAGAAGAAAAGCAAGTTTCCAGAACATTCTAGAACACTCTTCGGAGGAATTAATTGAATATGCTTTCTTTTCATAATTGGAGGAAATTTCCAAAGTTTCCAAAAACAAGAAAAAGAAGATTTTCTAGGATATATTTCGAAGGAATGAAGAGACATATAAATTGAATGTTCTTGAACTGCTTCCTTCGACTTTTAAGAAATTTCTGGAAATTTCATCGGAGAAGAAGATGAAGATACGTATGATTTTGGAATTTTCCAAAACATTGTTAAATGTATAATATAATCACCAAACATTTTTGAAAAATAACGGAATACATATTCAGAAGTTATCTGTTACGAATACGAATGGATTTTAGGAATATTCCTGTGAGGATAAGAATATGAATTCAAAGATTCGTGAATATTCCCGAGCATTCTTCGTAGGAATCAAACCATTAACATACTTGAGTATTTACCACGAAAAATAGCGTATTTAAAAGTTTTCTGTTTGAATTCGGCCAGAAAAAGATAAAGTAGTAGAACACTTCAGAGGAATAAATATAGTTTCTTAATAAAGTTGAAGATAAACTTAAAAAGCATATCAAACATTTAAACATTAAGTCATTAAGACAATTTGCGGAATAACGAAAACGTGGCTAGCCACGTAGGGTCAGCTAGTTGGAAAAATAGTTGTCACGAAGTCGTATAGCAGATTGTTTGAAGGGGTTGATAAATGACATAAATATCAACAATTTTTATTTTTTGTCCAAAAAGTTGTATACAGGGTGTTAGGTTCCTGAGTGCAAACTTTTTAAAGGGTGTTAGAGGACCATAAATGGAGAAAAAAAGTGTTCTACGCATATGGTCAAATCTTAACCGTTACGTAGTTATTGAACTTCCCATGTTTTTGACTCTTATTGCCTTAACTGGCTATAGCTTGAAAATGGTAAAACTTATCGAAGTTTTTTGACCCTTATTCGAAAGATTATTGAATTTTCTATCAAATGGCATCTTTAAATCGATTGGTTTAGTTAAATAACTAAGTTTTCTAGAGCAAATAGCTCAAAAGTAGTGTGTTTTAATTTATTTTTGACAATTATCTTTGAAAAATGCGTAATAATTCAAAATTCTTTCTTAGGCAAAGTTGTGGCCCCTGTTCCACTCTACAATTCGTTCTTTGACATCAAACTTCTATCTCTTATCGTTTTGTTGCAGTTTCGATTTTAACATCGCATTTCAGATCATAAATTTGCAACTGTCATGGAAAGCACTTTTTGCGCATTGTGCCGCACATTTAAATCAAAATTGCAAGAAAACGATAAGAGCTAGAAGTTAAGTGTCAAAGAACTAATTGTAGAGTGTAACAGGGGCCACAACTTTGCTAAAGAAAGAATTTTAATGTATTACGCATGTTTCAAAGATAATTGACAAAAACCAATAAAAATACACTATTATTAGCTATTTTGCTCTAGAAAACTTAGTTATTTAACTAAACCAATCGTTTCAAAGATGCCATTTTATAGAAAATTTAATAATCTTTCGAATAAGGGTCAAAAAACTTCGAAAAGTTTGACCATTTTCAAGTTATTGCCAGTTAAGGCAATAAGAGTCAAAAACATGGGAAGTTCAATAACTACGTAACGGTTGAGATTTGACCATATGCGTAGAACATTTTTTTTCACCATTTATGGTCCTCTATCACCCTTTAAAAAGTTTGCACTCAGGAACCTAACACCCTGTATAAACTAGATTTTAATGAAAATACGTCTAAGATGAACTTTCATATGTATGGAATTGTTTTACGTTTAAATTTTTGTTAACTGGTTGAAGGAATCATAGTTATAAGAAAAAATACACAATGCCTGCCGCACTATCAAAGTTACCCGCATTATCAAAGATACCCCGTTTTACGGTACCGTAATCCGGGGTAACATTGATCAGATTTTTCGATCATTCTTGAATAATTCTCTTGTTGAAGCAAATGTTACATGTTTTATATTTTTAAAACAAGTACTGGCCCTGTGATTATGTGTTAAGCTACTCGAAAAAGTATTGTAAAACTTTAAAACATGTTTAAATAGGTGTTTTAATCTAATTTTTGATTTTGTTGATTTGGGGTAACATTGATCATGTCAATGATAAATGTTCGTTTGTGTTGAAAATACCCTTACTTACTAAATTCGGGGTCGCCGATTTCGAATATGTTGTCCAAATTTTTGCAAGTTATGTACTTTTTGAGTTATTTTGAGATTAAAATCCTCCAAACCGCGAATAACGCCTAAAGGTATGCAATGGCTTAAGGAATTGATAGCCTACTTTTAATAAATCGTATATTTTATTGAAAAGGAGCATATTCAAAAATGTTTCGTTCATTTAATCTTACTCTAGGATATCATATTGAAGTAATACAGTGATTTCAAAACTCACATTGTATCTAGTATTCCCGCCATGCATGAATGTTTGACAATGTATCTCATTGTGTTACGAAACACTGTTATGAAAAAATCGATTTATTTCAAAGTTTATGTAATTCAATTTTCACGAATTACATGTCATTTAATAGCTAAATAACAACAGATTACGATATACCATTCGAGTGCAGAAACTGATTCAATGTAAAATGCTTTTTTGAACATTTCATGAGGTCGGTCAAGCCGATCAATGTTACCCCGCCGATCAATGATACCCCGGTTTACGGTACTGCTGATTGCCATCCCTCTAGCAGCAGCGAATGTCACAAGGGGGGTATTTAGTATGTCACGCTAAAAATGGGAATTTTCAACCCCCCCCCCCCTTTCTCCCCCCTTCGTACGGGTTTTTCCTATATTTAATACATTGTTGTCACACTTTTCAATACCCCCCATCCCCCCTCTAAGCGTGACGTACTTTATGGATGCCCCCAAGGCGCAGACCATTATCGTTGGCAACAGAATAAAGGCTTTCCGTTCCAGTGACAGGCCGAAAGAAACTTTTTCTGCCGAACTGCGCATTTGCTTCTCTGATGACTATTTTGACATCTTGTTTTGGGCACTCTCCGTAGGCCTTATCAAGGCTCTCATAGAATTCATCCTTCATGTCATCGGGTTTGTCGTTCGTTGGCGCATAGATGCTGATCAGGCTGTAGTTGAAGAACTTGCCCTTCATCCTCAACACACAGATTCGGTCGCTTATCGGCTTCCACTGAATAACTCACATCATCTGCTACCCGATCACTATAAAGCCAACTTCGCGTTCTGCCTTATTCCCGCCGCTGTACTAGGGGATTCAGGTGGCCAAAAATCAAAAATTGATTTTATTCAATTTGAGATTTAGCTTCGGTAGTTGAAAGTAGATCACTTGGACCATAAACCCTTGAATATTAGTTTGCTAATCCATATACTTATCGAGGTATTGGCAGCAGAATGGGACCATTGGCAATTTTTGTTAAAATGAATGAATTGTCCATCTTCGCATATCTTCGGCTTAAATAGAAAATGTTGAACTTTTGAAGTAGTAATGTACTACCCTACTGCAATTACAGTTTTTTGTTTTAATCGAGGAAATATCGCCAGATCCACAGAATACGCCTCCAAGTATGCAATCGCACAGCATCCCCATGTAGTTCGTCAGATGACCAAAATATATTTAGGGGGATTAGGGGCATAATGGACACCCTAAGCAAATGAGTACGTTAGGCCTGTATAACAGAATAAACCTTAACATATTATTAGTTGACTTACAACTTAAACTTGTTTCCTACGTCTTCCAATCATTTACAGGAGGTAGAATGTCTATATTGTGAAAAAATAATGAATTGTAAACCGTGTGTTTTTAGAGCTGGCAGGGAAGGTACGGGGCGAAATGGACACCCATCGGGGCATAATGGACACCACTGCTTATTTTATGCTAATTCTTTAGTTACATCGACCAGTTAAGTAATTTGCCTACGGAGATGAATAGGGTAAAAAATATAATTTGGACATGTATATAATTTGGACATGCACGGCGATGTATGCCTTGTTCCGGAGAGCTAATAAAAGTAGATACTTCTCAATATCGATTAATGGATCAAATAGACCCTATTCTGATGACTTACGTTGAAAATACGCTTAACAATTCAGAATTTACTTCAAAATTATCAAAAATGTAAATTATTTCACTAAAACCCCTCAAATGCACAGGTATGCAAGACGACATACACTCCACAGTCACATACAACATTCACCTCAAAATCGTTGAATTAATAATTGTAAGAAATTTGAAAGCCTTATTGCATTGAAACGTGGTCAATAAAGAAGCATTAGGCAGCCAATCTCTTAACATTCATCCAGAACGCTTAAAATACGTGTTGTCCAAAATAAATTACAAGTTTTCTACTGTAAATATATTTTGGTCATCTGACGAACTACATGGGGATGCTGCGCGATTGCATACTTGGAGGCGTATTCTGTGGGTCTGGCGATATTTCCTCGATTTTAACAAAAACTGTAATAGTTATCAAAATAGATGCCTGTTAAGCGGAGAAATTTGATTATTTGTAAGAAAATATTTGTTAATTTATGATACTTCCATGATTTAGCAGTATTCATGGGTAAACATTGAGATAATTGCCCTGTCCAAATTATATATACCTGAGGGTGTCCAAAACATATATTCGGTGTCCAAAATGCAATTCTTAAAGGCAATCGGAAATTGCGATTTTCTCAGCTTAAAATGCTTTTGTTAAGGTTTTTGTCACCAGGAACGCAAAGCACAATCATATTATAAGCGTATTGGTAACTTTGCAAAATAATCAATTGATTTCTAAGGAAGCTAGGGGACGATTTTTTCAACGTTGTCCTCAGCCTGTCCAAAATACATGAATTACCCTACCACAGATATAATACACCATCTTAGACGAGTTTACATAGCATCAAAGTTAATTAAACAAATTTTAGACTAAAATATTCGGATTAATTTTTTCTCTTTAAAACGCCTAACAGTATGCAATGCGCGTACATCCATTCGTAATTGCCAGTGTTCATTTCGCCCCGAATCGACTACAACACTGAAATTGTTATTTTAAGTTAATTCTGATCAAAACTAAAATACATCATCCATTGCTAAATCGTCGTATACATGTAAATGAGTAAACAATTCACTTGTTTTTATGGTGGACACAACCCAACACTCGTAATACCTTATTTGATGCTGCTTCGAAATTATAAGAATTTCACCATATGAAAAACATATTTCAATTTCAATGATATATTGCTTATTTTGGAGCAAAATATATGGTACTGTTGAAAAATAGAACTATGACTTGTTCTTTTACACTTATGCATTAAAAGTTTTACATAAAAGTCAACGGTTTCGGCAAAAACAGGGGTGTCCATTTCGCCCCGGGTGTCCATTATGCCCCTAATCCCCCTACAGTAGAAAACTTGTAATGTATTTTGGACACCACCTATTTTAAGCGATCTAGATGAACATTAAGATATTGGCTGCCTAATACTTCTTTATTGAACATTTTTCATTGCAATAAGGCTTTTAAATTTCTTACAATTATTAATTCAACGATTTTGGGGTGAATATTGTATGTAATTGTGAAGTATATGTCGTCTAGCATAGCTGTGCATTTGATGGGTTTTAGCGAAACAATATAGGGTAACGGTCGAATTTTGGGCCCCTTGAGGACATTAGTTTGAGTTTAAGTTAAAATCAAACATATTCAGAGGGCGTTACACATAATGATGATGATGATATGACCGTAAAAGCCTCCACTGTCCGTCAAAAATACCCACAAGGTCATTCCTGGCTGAAATTTTAATGAAAATAACTGATTTTTGAAGCATCAGTTTTCACTATTTTGGACACCCCAATTCATTTTGGACCCTCTTAAGTATATATTTTGGACACCCGGTGTTTAAACCCACTTGAAACTATTTTCGAAGAATCTGTCACTTGGATATGCTGGATCGCATCCTAATTACTTGATTGACAAAGGATGATTGGACGAACTTTGTGAATTTAATGCGCTTGAATGATAAAAGTTTTTGTTTACATCTGCAAGTTTCCCCAGCACCACTTTCTCTTTTCGTAAACATGCCGCGACACTCGCACGGGTGACGAGATTGACAAAAAATAATTTCGAGGCAAATAATGATATATCCAGTGAGGAAATGATTGCTGCTCTTGCAGAACAATCTTATTAAGCGAATGATTCTAAAAACTTTCGTCATCTCTTCATTAAAGCTGTGAAAATTATGATAATACGACCCAGGGGGTCCAAAATATATGGGGGCCCAAATTATATTGGTTACCCTACATTTTCGATAATTTTTAAGTAAATTTTTAATTGTTACCCAAGCGTATTTTCAACGTAAGCCATCAGAATAAGGTCTATTTGATCCAATAATCGATAATAAGAAGTATTTACTTTTATTAGCTCTCCGGAACAAGACATACAACGCCGTGCATGTCCAAATTACATACATGTCCAAATTATATTTTTTACCCTATCATGATGAAAAAATGTTTATTTAAATTTCATAAACCCGTCAATTAATGAGATCAGTTTATTTGACAGCTCGAAATGACATTTAGGATCATTCTATCAGTTGAAATGGAAAGATTGCAAATTTAACGATTTTTATGGTGTAAATCCAAAGAGCAGAATTTTCATGCTCTCAGTACGGACAAGCCTGGAGTTTGGAGTCTTTAGAAGCATTCAAGGAGTGTTTTTCATATATTTAAGGCATAATCCTCACAAATGAGGGCAAGACATTATAAAATTGAGGAAATAATATTTTTGGCTACCTGTTTGTATAGAGCCGCCCCATAGTGCGCTCCCGTTTTTTTTTATAGAATGGGAAAATTGTTGGTTACACCGTAGAAAACCTTCATAGAGGGGAGGGAGGGAGAGTTGGGTGGGGGGGAGGTATCGTACTTTCGCACTCTCACTATCAAACGTCAGCCATCACATACAGCTGTTCTCTAGGGGGCCAACTCGACTAACTGTTGGTCGGCCCACCATTTCCTCTGGACGTGAAGCGCAATTGTGGATACCGTGGTCGACACGGCGTTCCACTCGTCCACCCCCGTACACATTCTCACTATTATGTTATCGGGAGTAGTATCCCTACCGCATACCTCTAACATGCTCGATCTCTGCTCCGCGGAACGCGGGCATTCGAAGAGCACATGTTCCGCCGTTTCCGCCCTGTTTGCACACTCCGGACATGAGGGTGAATCTGCATGCCTGAACCTGTGCAAGTACCACCTAAAGCATTCCATGGCTCGACAGGAATTGTGTCAGGTGAAAGTTCACTTCGCCATGGGGCCTACACGTCCACCGGGACATGCTCGGTATGAGCCTGTGTGTCCACCTACCCTTGGTTGAAGAGTCCCAGACTCTCTGCCACTTCACCATGGACGAAGTTCTGGCGTTTCGTCACGCACCACTAGTAGGTACCTCTTTCATCGTAGCACTCAACATCCTCGGCCAACACCAGTGATATCGGCATCACGCGCGCTAGCACGCATACCGCGTCTTTCGAGACGGTCTGGTATGCACTGGCCACCTCAAGGCACATTAGCCTATGTGTACTCTCTACACTGAAATGAAAACTCCATTTGTTTTTATGTGCGAAAAGCAGATAAAAGCGAATCGGTGGCTCAAATCCTCATTTTATGTGCGGCATTTAGATTTTAAAGTGTTTGCATTAAATATAATTGAGTTGCGCATATTTTTATATGTACAGCTATAAATTCTAAAAATGATACATTTACAACCTATGTTAACTGAATATAAATTTTGAGTGTATCGATTGATATTTCAAAATGTTGAAAACATTTTATTAACGGAAATATGGTGGAGCAAGACTTTTGTTGCTGGCCGAGTTTACAGAGTTTACGGTCGCTATTTCAAGTCTCCCGGTCGAATTTCTGCAGTTTTTTTAAGGTAACGTTTTAATCATTTTCTTTTACGTAATGTAATCAAAATATGCCAACAGATCCAGATCGACGTTACAGCGCGGCAAAGCACGGTGACCACAGACGAACTTCCGGAAGATTTGGCAGAAATTTTCGTTTGGACCGGACAAACCCTGCTGGAAAGCTCTATCACCGAAACATCGCTTTTGGAAATATCCATGCAATCACCCTCGCAATCACCATAATTTTTAAATCTAGTTCAAAATACATTTTTCATCATAAATTTATTAGTCGGAATTATTTATTTTCTAGAAAATCACATATAGTATTTATTTGTGATGACATATAAAATTCAATAGGCTTACCTTCAAAATTAAAAAGTACGAACATTTATTATTTATGTGCATTGCATGTAGAAACCAAGATGAGGTAGAAATCTGGTTATATGTGCAATGCCAGTGAAATTTATGTGCAAAGCTTGATTGCAAAAATCTATGTGCGCGGCATTTACAAACTAGATGCGAATTATTTTTAGTGTAGTCGGTCAACATTCCTGTGCACTTTGACCGCGTCCGAACATGCGGCGGCGCCATACCGTAATATGGAAACCGCTACTGACGCGAGCAGCTTTCGCTTACTCGAGACAACTGCCGAACTGTTTGACTTTCTTAGAGATACGACTGTGATAGTTGATTCGGGGTAATGGCTTCCAGTCTCTTTCAATTAAAAACGGATTCTTATGTTTTACATCCGACGTTTCGGACACATTTATTGTGCCTTCTTCTTGGGATTAACAATGTTCCGTTTTATGGTTATGGGCCTGCAGCCTAGGCACCTTTGTCAACGGTTTATGCTCCGACAATTCGCCCACTTTGTTCTGGCCGTGGGCAGGATGAGCTGATTTTTCGGAAATCGATCCGGCTCGCAGAAAAGAGGTGCAATCTGTTTCGCGCCACTTTCACACAGGAAGACACCACTTTGGTGTCGATTTGCACTCCCTGGCGAAGTGGCCTTCCCCGGGTTAACGGAAATCAAATGTATTGTACTGTGTTGTTAATCGTTGACAATAAATATGGTCGATTTTTTACGCTTGTTTGACAGTGATGTAATGTTTAGTTGATTTAACCTTTAAAAATTGTGCGTAAGCATCCATATGATCAATATTTTTGATTGTTGAACAGTTTTTTTTTCGTATATTTAACAATTTTGTATGACTTTCAATGTTTGGATCAAGGCCACTCCTTAGTGGGGGTGAAATAAAATCAATTTAAACTAATTAGTAGTAGAAATATCATCGTTGAAATAAATTCTACAAAAATCATATCCATATTAATCAAAAACTACATAAAAATCAACGAGTATACCCAATTTAAAATAAGTTTAGAGCTTAAACATTGTTCTTAAGATTTTAGCATAAGTTAAAATCCACAAAAAAAACTGGATTAAAAAGTGGTGGTGTTGTAAAAAGTACAACACTACCAAGAAAAAACCTCGCTCGTCGTATACAGCACGAGCGCGGTGCAGTATCGGTTACTTGATGGCGCGCGTCCTGAAAGGTTAACGCACAGAACGCATCCCACTGATCGTTTTTATGTCATTCAATGTCATTGTGATGCGAGATGCACTCATACATACACATACACTTAAGCCTTCAGTGCACGCTTTGCCAAGTGTGCAAACTTTTCCGCACGCATAATCGCATGCAACATGGGATGAATTGAATAAGCGGCTGTTCATAAACTACACAGCAAAAAGAAAGTAAATTTCAATGACATGTAAATCATTTCCATTTTAAATTTACATAACTTGAAACAACAATTTTATTTAATATTGAGTTAAAATCAATGCACAAATTTGGAGCATGAAAATACATTCAGTATTACACTATTAAACCCGTGATGTTACTGTGAATTGTACATTGCATGCCCTTCACAAAAGTGAGTTAATATACGTTGAGTATTCAATTGAGAAACGTTTAAATTTCAATCGACATGTAGATTATTGACTACAAACCAACACCGATAGTAGTATGGCCGTCACGTTCAATTTGGAAGAGATGCACGCGACGTTTTGCGGAGAAATTTGCTGATTTTGTGCTGCTGAAAAGTTTTGTTTTTGCCTACAACATCAATACCAAAGCTGGTTTTAATCTGTAGGTAAGTGGGAGATAACTGTGAACTGTGAATTATTATCGAAAGCTGCTGTGATTGTTAACTCAACAATAAACTGCTTTCAGAAAGTGGGTGTATTTCCCTGCATCACCAGTCAGCACCGCGCACGGCAGCGCTACTTCGGCTCGGAGACGGCATGCCGTAGATGCTCACCATAGACAAGAATATGCCTATGTTATTATAATTTAACAATTATGGTAGTTATAGATTGAATAAATAATGAAAAATCATTCCTGAGAGGTGCCGTTTTCTTTCATTTTTCTACCTCCAGCTCGGAGACCAAAGCAGCATCAATGGGAACAAAGTGGGAAATGGAACAAAACACCAGGCGAGCCACCAGCAGTATATCGTGTAAAATTCAAAGACGTTTAAATTTCAACGCAACCCTTTCGTCTTTCAGGTCGTGTAATTTTAAATCGTTGTTTAAAATTGTATTTATTTTCATGCTCCAAATATGTGCATGTAAATAATCTTAAAATTACATTTCTTTTTTAACTGTGTACGTAGACCAAAATTTGGTCATCTCAGACCCCTCCTACACCCTCGTAGACTTTTGTTCATACAGAAATTTCAAAATTAGTATGGAGCGTAGACTTTGGCTAATCCCCACCCCCCCAAAAAGTCCACGTGGTTTATGAGAAGAAGCTGGGACTTCGTATATTTAATAGGATTCTTTTGCCAGAATTGTTAAGGATAGTGACAACCATGAGAAAAATGATAAAACAATTCACATTACCCAAATGTTCGGATATATTGCTGAGTGGACACCACTAAGGATGATGATGAGGTGAGGTGACTTCTTGCATGTTGACTACCAATTTTATTTATAACGGTCCTTAAATGTATTGCAGATGAAGTTACATCAGTAGTTAACTAATACAACAATGATGGATTACAAATATTGATTTGAAGGATATCAATACTTCAGTTGAAGCATTTCGATTGTATTTTGACAAATCTGTTAGGTATCAAAAATATTTTTCGGCTGAAAAACTCCGAGGGCATTTTTTTCACAGCTAGTTTGATAAAGTGTCAGAACAGAAGACGAAACGTGGGCTTGGTTCGCAATTCTTGCTACCGCTGGAAAAAAACTAGGAGTGTGTAATGTCTGAGACATAACCGCAATGTTGACGTAGGACTAATTTTTAACGCATAATAAAGAATTTGGGGCTCACAGATGAAGTAAACGTGTATCTATTCAGCAAAAATAACGGCCAGAGTAAAATCACTATATGCTAAAGACTCGAAATCTGGCGATTGTTGCTGGTAATGATGATTCCCGTATCATGACGATGATGCTGCCGAGCAATGCCTTTAAAGTTGAAGGATTCGTCATTGAAATAATCGTCATCATTGAAAATTCGAAAGCAGTTTTCTCGTACAAAGTTGAAATTTCCGCAGTGAAAATGTATTCACTGTATTGCGGCTGAAGATTGGAGTAAAGTGAACTTATTTTCACTGCAGAAATTTCAGTTTAGAATGAGAAAACTGCTTTCGAACTTTCAATGATGACGATTATGTCAATGACGAATCCTTCAACCTTAAAGCGCATTTGACAGGTATCCTACTCGATTGGAATGACTTCTTCTTCTTCTTCTTCTTTATGGCTCGACGTTCGCATCGGAACTTGGCCTGCCTCTCTTCAACTTAGTGTTCTTAGAGCACTTCCCCATTTATTAATTGAAGGGCTTTCTTTGCCTGCCATTATTGCATGAATTTGTACATTGTGTGGCAAGTACAATGATACACTATGCCCAGGGAGTCGAGAAAAAATTCCCGACCGGAACGGGAATCGAACCCGCCGTCTCCGGATTGGCGATCCATAGCCTTAACCACTAGGCTAACTGGAGACCCCGATTGGAATGACATTGACAGTAAATTTGGAATTTCAAATACCAAATATACAGCGGTGTATATTTAGTATAAAAATTAAACTTTATCGATAAACTAAACTATAAAAAATTAGAATTAGTTGAATTTTTAGAAATAATTGAATAATGCTCCAAATAACTCTTTCGGAAGCTTTGGGGCCCTTAAAAGAACCATTTTGGTATAATTCATTGCCACCCATGCCGCCACCACCGATTGATCCGAAAAGAATCGAGGCTTCATTGGACAGAGGGCGGTGCCACCCGCTTGCTCATCCGTTGAAGCGGATCTTTTTTGGGATCTCGCTGCTGCTGCCGCCGACAATCCATGAAAGAATCGGGGCCCCGGCAAACGAAAAGTGACGCCAATCGAATTTTCGTTTGCCGAGGCGGATTTTTCTTTGGATGTTGCTTCCGCTGCTGCCTCCACTGCCGATGGATCCGAAAAGAATCGAGGCTTCATTGGACAGAGGGCGGTGCCACCCGCTTGCTCATCCGTTGAAGCGGATCTTTTTTGGGATCTCGCTGCTGCTGCCGCCGACAATCCATGAAAGAATCGGGGCCCCGGCAAACGAAAAGTGACGCCAATCGAATTTTCGTTTGCCGAGGCGGATTTTTCTTTGGATGTTGCTTCCGCTGCTGCCTCCACTGCCGATGGATCCGAAAAGAATCGAGGCTTCATTGGACAGAGGGCGGTGCCACCCGCTTGCTCATCCGTTGAAGCGGATCTTTTTTGGGATCTCGCTGCTGCTGCCGCCGACAATCCATGAAAGAATCGGGGCCCCGGCAAACGAAAAGTGACGCCAATCGAATTTTCGTTTGCCGAGGCGGATTTTTCTTTGGATGTTGCTTCCGCTGCTGCCTCCACTTCCGATGGATCCGAAAAGAATCGAGGCTTCATTGGACAGAGGGCGGTGCCACCCGCTTGCTCATCCGTTGAAGCGGATCTTTTTTGGGATCTCGCTGCTGCTGCCGCCGACAATCCATGAAAGAATCGGGGCCCCGGCAAACGAAAAGTGACGCCAATCGAATTTTCGTTTGCCGAGGCGGATTTTTCTTTGGATGTTGCTTCCGCTGCTGCCTCCACTGCCGATGGATCCGAAAAGAATCGAGGCTTCATTGGACAGAGGGCGGTGCCACCCGCTTGCTCATCCGTTGAAGCGGATCTTTTTTGGGATCTTGCTGCCGCTCGGTGCTGTCCGTCCGCTGCTGTGTGTGCCGATGAAATGATCGAAATGAGTGTGTGCACCACTTATATAAGTTTCGTCGTGTCGCCTCACAGAACTATGCTTGATTGTGATTGGTTGGGTAAGACTGATCTCGAGCTTTTACTAATTTTCAGCTCCAGCCTCAGTCAAGGCACATCATTCAATTGAGCCCCAGCTAGGAAGCATAAATTTGTGGTGTTGTAGGTTTAAAGCTTTTACCATAGTTGATGACGTCAAACCCGACATCAACCTATCATTCACCTATTTTGATTTTAGCCACCAAACCTAACATAGACCCAATAGTTGATCGATGTTGGTCCAACAGTGGCCCAACATTCGATAAAAATTGACCCGACTTTAACCCGACATTCGACATTTTTTCAGTCTGGCGGAATCCAGAAAGAAATCAGAGGGAACAGCTTTTATACCCCTAGATTAGCAGATGCAGCTCCTCCCATTCGGCTGGCTTTCCAGAATATTTCATTTGCATGGCCCGCCCCGCCTGCTTCAGACGCTTCAAACGATTAATCAACCCAGAAATGGAAAAAAATTTCATTAAGCGTTAAAGTAAACAAAATATTGGATGATTTAGATCATTTTAATTCGAAAATTGTTAGAGTTAAACAATGTTTTACGGAAAATAGTTCTGATAGGGTAATGCGTTGCTGAATTCTGGGTGGAACCATTAGTGGCCGGAATTCAATCATTCATGTTTCGGGTGAACCACACTTTTCTCGATTGATGGAGTAAAATTATCTGATTTACAACTCTTGAAGAAACATTTTTTGGTGATCCTGATAAGGACCGTTTGATAAAGTAACGATTTCAGGAAGAAAATGGCATGAAACCGCCTTGCCACGCAATGCGTGTTGGTTTTCTCCGTGCTAATCCTGCAGGATGCCACCGGAATTTGGTAGGCCGCTTTCTGCCGTGGATAAGATTCATGACGCTATCAGCACGATAGCCGAGAGTCGCCGATGGGTAGTGCTCAGGTGTGGAGGTGACATCCACCCTGCTTGACTGATCCAACGAAAATGACGAAAGAAATCAGAGGGAGCAGCTTTTATGCCCTAGATTAGCAGATGAAGCTCCTCCCATTCGGCTGGCTTTTCAGTATATTTTATTTGCATGACCCGCCCCGCATGCACCAGACGCTTGAAACGGTTAATCAACCGAGAAATGAGAAAATTTCCATTTAACGAATAAAGTAATCAAAATATTGTAAGGTTAAGATCAGTTTAACTCGAACAACGTTATAATTTATCGATGTTTCACGAAAAATGGTTCGGATAGGGTTGATAAATTCCGGATGGAACCATTAGTGGCCGGCATCATCATTCTTGCGGGGCCACCAAGCATTCAATCTTTCACTTTTCGGTTGCACCACACTTTTACCGATCCATGATGGAATGAAATAATTATCTGATTCACAACTCTTGATGAATAATTTTCTATGGTCCTGAAAAGAACCGATTGAATATTGGACGATTTTAGACAAAAATGACATGAATTTATCATGCCACGCAATGCGTGTTGGATTCCTCCGTGCTGAATGCTGAACGCCGTCGAAAATTGGCCCGCCGCTTGTTGCCCTGGATGTTCCTGATGCTATCATCAATGCGCCACCGCCAATCAATCGGCGAAAGGACCGAGCCCCGAGGACAGCGACGCAACTCGCAAATTCGTATGTCGCTGATCTTTCTGTGGATTTTGCTGCCTCTGCCACCACCGCCGAGCAATCGATGAAACGTATTCTTTCCTTCGTCTGCCGCGTTAGACGGTTAGAAGGCGAATGTGCAACAGCACCCTTGCCGACAACCACCGACGCCGAGCCAACACGGCCGTCAAAGAAGAATGAGCGAAAACGCAAACGAAGAAAGTGGGCAGCTCTCGTTCGATGCGTTCACCTCGAGACGACAAAGGCAAATGAGGGAAGATGCGAAGAAGCAATAGCTTTTATATTCGACGGGAGCATCCAAAATGTGCTCCAAAATGTGCTCGATCGTGATTGGCTGGAATAAACACGGGTTCACTTTTCCCAATTTTTCAATAGTTTGTTATTGAAAAACAGCAAATATTATTATTGGACATAATTGGTGTAAAGATTTGCAATCGATTGGTGCCAAAATTTTGAAAATTCAACAAGAAATGGCTGAGCTATTAACGCTCAAAATCTCCACTTTAAACGTAACGCGGCTGATTTCTGAAAATTTAGAATGACACCCGGTATAGAAAAGAGAGACGTAGTCCTACGTCAAAAATGACGACTCAAAGCGGAACTATAAAATATGTGGAGTACTGATGAAGTTTCTAGCCGTCTGTTTTATCCAGTCGTAATGGGCAGAACTTGGTGGGATATATTTCCATCATGTATTGAACAATATTTTTCTCAGTGGTAGCTTTTGATGATTGAGATTTGATGATTCTATAGCACAACGACCTCCTCGTTCGACCAAAGCCCAAACAGGACAAAAAAAAAGGCTAGCACTCATCAACATCATCCATCCAGATCTCTCCAAAATGAAACAGTTCCTGCTGCAGATTCTTCACAAATTGTGTGATTTTTTACAGAACGTGTGAGACAAAATGCAATGAAGGTGTATGCTCTGTCGCAAGAGCTCTCAAGCGTATGATGCCATAACGGGAGAGATATTTCTTATGCATTTACATGATAAGCAAGCCAGCACGGTATAGTATCAAAATGAGGAGCGCTGTCGATGCAACTAACTCGAAGTCAAATGTGTAACTTCGACAATTATGTTATTAGGTATTACTAAATATATGTGAAACCTGAGAAAATTTAACACTAATATTTTTCGAGCAAAATCGACAATAAGCCCGAACAACAACAGGGGAAACGTGTGGTTACCCAACTGTTACAGCCATTCTATAACACCAACCTGTCGGAAGTGGAAGAAAAAATCGACCGATTTGATCTTGCCAATCATCGACAATCTGGAGATCTGACCAAAATACAATTTCGAATGGAATTGGTAGGTTCCTCCGAGCATTAGTGGCTAATTGTCCACAAAACAACGACCGTCGTTGCTTTGAATTTCTCATCAAGCGTTTTCAGAGGTGGAAGGATACGCTATGCATTGCCTAGTAGCTGATTTCAAAGAAACAGCGGAGGCGAAGCAAAGTTTGTTTTATCAGTCTTTGCAAGCAAATATTGTAAGGTGTGTGACGCATCTCTCCGGAGAAAAATGACCTCTTTCTTCTGATCCTTTGATAACTTGTTCTGACTGTAGGATCATGAAAGAGTACCTTTCAGCGTCTAAAACACGAATACTTTGAAATTATATACATGCAAGAGATTCCTACTTTTTACCTCTACCGGATGGAAGATTTCTATGGGGGACAACAATCTTGTCCAATATGTATCGCAGATCAAACTTCATCGACTTCACAGGAATCAACTGGTAATCAGAGGGCTGTAATGAATGACAAATGTTGTTGATTCAACTATTCAAATCTTCTCCTTCAAACCTTCTTTCGTCGGCTTGACCGACGACATGAAATGTTCAAACAAACATTTTTAATTGAATCAGTTTCTGCTCACAAATGGTATTGCGTAATCTGCTGTTATTAGGCTATTAAATGTTATTAAGCTATTAAATGAATAGAATTCATGAAAATTGAATTCCACAAACATTGAAATTAATCGATTTTTCCTTTACTGTGTTTCGTAACGAAATGAGATTCATTGTCAATCTTTCATGCTTGGAATTATTACTAGATGCAGTATAAGGTTAGAAATCACTGTATAACTTCAATATGATTTCCTAGCGTTGGATTTAACAAACGAAACCTTTATGCAAGTACGTTTTTCAGAAAAATAGGGTATGTGTGCCATCAGTAATCTCACGCTCCCATATTCATCCTATTCGAAAACAAGCGATTACGGCACCGATTGATTCCGTTCTTTTTGTTTTCATGAGTGCTCACTTTTAACATAAAATACAAAAATAAGAGACAAAACAAACAGTGCTTCAATCCTTTGTTTATCATAGGATGAAAATGGAAGCCACATGCTCAATAAGGGAACCAATACCCTATACGATTTATTCAAAGTAGGCTATCAATTCCTTAAGCAATTGCCTACCTTAAGGCGTTATTCGCGATTTGAAGGGTTTTAATCCTTGAATTACTCAAAAAGTACACAACTTGTAAGAATTTGGACACCATATTTGAAATCAGAGACCCCAAATTTAGTAAATAAGGGTATTTTAAACACAAAAGAACATTGATCACTGACAAGACCAATGTTACCCTGAATCAACAAAATAAAAAATTAGACAAAAAAGCTTATTTTTACATGTTTTTAAGTTTCACAATACTTTTTCGAGTAGCTCAGAGGGCCAGTACATGTTTTAAAAATATAAAACATGTCACACAAGAGAATTATTCAAGAAAGATGGAGAATTTTGATCAATGTTACCCAAGATTACGTATTTAAATATGTTTAGCCATGTTTTATGCCAATTTTGCTGATCCACAGTATTACATGCATATTTCTGTCTCTTTGTCATGGCAAATATGTACAGGTTTTGGTATTTTGAATAACTGTATTCAAGTAACCAAAAGGATAATCGAATCATCACTCATCAATCCTCAATATCAATATGCTATATTTATTATAAAACAATACTTAAGCTAGTGAACTAATGATCCGCCGTTCGCATAACTCAAATTTGCCGTTTCCCCATGCTGCCTCCACACGAAATATCCACACACATCGGTCGTCCCGAATCCACAATCAGAAAACGCATTTAACATCTTAATTGAATAATCGATTCACTCGATTATTTATGCGATGGACACATACAAATTGAATTAATTTGCCTTCTATGCTTTAATGCGGTTCGTTTATCATTTTTAATGTTTCCTTCGTGCTCCCCGTCGTATCAGAGGAGAAAAATCGAATCACTGACGGGATAGACATTCTAGAGCACCACTACATACCTAACTAGCCACATTTCATCTATCGATCTCCGACTGGACGCGTAACCTACAGACTCATTTCATATTTCAATTCGATTTTTTTTTTTCTGTCGTTTTTTCTCGCACTCGTGTATCTCATCCCGAGGAGAATCGCATTATACTGTTCGGTAATCGGAAAGATAAATAATCTGGGAAATGATATAACCGAAAGAGTGAATGGAATTTCTCTCGCTTGTCGTACCATCATCATCACCATCACCCGTGAGCTACAATCTGTAGAATTTTGAATAAAAATTTGTTCTTGCTCGTTGGCCGGCTTATTTCCCGAGATGAAATAAAAAAGCACAAAGTTACTCTCATTCCATTTTAGTGCCCTGCTGTAGTAGAAGCGTCAGACAGGCTTCCCAACCGAACGAAAGGATAATTTCTGGTCCTTCGCGACCTTTTCTCTTTCCGTCGTCCGGTTCAACTTTGTGCAAGGGTTTATCAATAATTTATAGATTTATCCTGCCTTTCTTCTCCTATCGGCGGCGGCAGCGGCGGGCGGCATCCCGAGTAACTCCTCAGACCGGCACTAATCCTAATAACTCTTCCTTGTTCCATCATAATTCCTCCGGGCGGATTTGCCTTTTTCCGTTGTCCTCCCTGTCGGGCGGCGTCGCTTGCTCACTGAGACAGCACTGCACTGTGCTACACTGTGCGAGATAGAAGTGTAACTCTGTCATAATGCGCCTACAAATCGGTAACCCGCTAATGTGCTACATCATCTTCACAGTTCTCAGAGCACTCAAGCTATCCAGGCAGTCGATAAGGAGAGCGTCAAACATAGCTCTGACCCTCACAAGTTCCTACCTCATGCTTCCGCGGGTCAAGCGATGACAAAGACCGACTGCTATTAGTTGTGTGCTTAGCTGGTAGTGCAGCCTGTGCACTGTAGTCCTTCTGACTTCAGCTAGATTGAGGAGGTACGTCTCGAGCGTCTGTTAACCAAGGAGGTGCGGCTCAAACAGTCATACATATGGAATCCCAGAGTTGTATGTCCTTCCGTCATGCTTTGAAATGTTTCGTTGAAGTGCTGCATTGGTGCATCGTTGCATTGCTGCATCAATTCGGAAGAAATATCTTGAAGTTTCTTTCGTTTCACGAATTAGAACCCTAACAAGTCATAACCTAACCAAGGTTGAATACATAATAGTATAACTTCTGGCGCTTTCCAAAGAAATGCACTATGTATGCTGTGTGAAATATTTCACATATGCAATGAAACATTTGCCTTCAAGGAAGCTTCTAGAAATGTTCCTTCCAGGAGATTGCAGGATTTTCATGATTGGATAAAAAAACTCCTTTTTTATAGAAACGTGACTAGCCACGTTGGGTCTGCTAGTATGCTATATATTATATTTATGCGTAAGAAAATAACGAAACAAACCTGAATACCGAAAACGCCTAAATATATGCATGGTACGTTTCAATGCGCATATCAATTGAACACCCCAAGTTCTCCATACAAACTTCGGTCATAAACTGAGAAGGCCCGATCCCATATTTTTCAAAAATTCTTCCACTATGACACTTCCCACACCCCTGTCCTTTTTTTTTATCTTCCCATAACACCAAATTTTGTAAAAATCGTTGAAGTACAGCTTCTTGTGTCGGCAGCGGTAGTCTATTGCGTATTTCAAAGACACTCTGATGCAGCTGGTAGTATCTTACGGGACGAAAAAACGATCATTCACCGTAAGCGTGTCTTCAGCACCGTCGAGAACAGGGCAGCATTGAAATACCTAGAGACTGGAAAGGTTATTAGCAACATTCAATGTGGTTCACATACATTCGTGTTGCTTCCCGAAAAAAAAACAACGAAATCACTATGCAGGACATCGCGGAAGATTCAATGAACCCGACTATGAATTCATCAAGTGTTTCAAGGACAACTCACATGCGTTTCATCGTGTAGAAGTTTGCGAAGAAGATAACAGCAACTGGAATTGAACTTGCTACCACTTCTACAAAAATAACGTTTGTAGTCACATACTTGTTGCAGCTGTCCATAAGAATCTATATGTACTGCCACCGGAGTCCAGTACAAAAATCATAGGTAGAAAAAAGGCTACCGGTCGGCCGAAGAAAATTTCGAAAGCGTTAGAAAGACTAAAATTAGACTTTTTTTTCCTCCCCTGTTGGGGAAATTAAGGCACTGCGTCCAATAGGCTGAACTTTTGTGGCATGTCCCGTTTTGATATTCGCATATAGCCAGCTAATTACCATGTGTCAAGTAATCAACTACTGCCACGACGCGTCGTCTTCCAGTCAGGTGCAATGGAATTGATAAACTCCAAGACCTTCCCAGGTTTTGCAGACCAGATCTCACTGGGTTGCAAGCAACCACTATTTAAAAATCTTTGCCTGCGCGTGTATAAAGCACCACAACTGCAAAGCAGATGTTCCGAGGTTTCACGTTCCGTATTACAGAAACGACAGATATCACTCTGAATATGGCCAATATTTTTCAAGTGATACCTGCTCGGGCAGTATCCAGTTACTAGGCCAGCGTATGTACATAGAGCTCTCTTGTTGAGCTCTTAGGAGCTGTCCATAAACCACGTGGTCATTTTTTTGGGACTTTTCAAACCCCCCCCCCCTCCCCCGCGTGGTCATTAGTCCATACAATTTTTTTTATTTGTCCATACAAAATGGTCATTGGCCACCCCCCCCCCCCCCCCCTAATGACCACGTGGTTTATGGACAGCCCCTAAGAGCTTTTTGGTTTCACAGGTATTCTTCGATATAACGTACCCTCGATATAGCGAATTCGATATAACGTACATTTTGCTTCGATATAACGTACAACATTGAAAATTTTTATTTTTCCCACGAATAACCCTTAGACAGACTACGAAACCACTTAAATAAATGTTTTATTGCAGCATTAGCCTTGTTACCCAGAATTAGCGCAATTTGGGGAAAAATTTAGTGTACGTTATATCGAAGCAAAATGTACGTTATATCGAAGCACAAAAAACGAAATGACTTTTTCGTCAAAACTCAAGTTTTTCATTATTGGTTTTGTAAATTACACCGAAATCATTAGTTGGGATTAATTTCACGTCGAATACATCAATACTAGCATTAAAAATAAATTTTTCTCTGCTTCGATATAACGTACACTTCGTTATAACGTACAAAAAGAAAACTTTTTTGTACGTTATATCGAAGAGTACCTGTATAAGCATTTGGTGTTATAAATCGTTTTGACTGATTGCAATATTTGACATCCATTAGACTAGAATTAGGCTAAAATTAGAATTATATCCAGACTAGCGTGGGAAAAGGTTGATAAACATGGAGAGAAAAAAAAAATTAAACGAAAAAAAGTAACAGTTTATTAAACTCGATATTAATAATACCGTTCAACACTAGTTCGCGTTATGAGATGAGAAAAAAAGAACAAGGGTTTGGGACCCTACAAGTGTCACAGTAAAAGAATTATTAGAACGGGACTCCACAGTTTATGACTGGAAGTTTGTATGGAGAGCTTGGGGTGTTCAATTGATATACGCATGGGAACGAGCCGTGCATATATTTAGGCGTTAGAAAATAACTAAACGCAAACCGGAATACCGAAAACGCCTAAAAATATCAACGGTACGTTCTTCAAACTACAACTGCGTACTCCAAAGTCGAACGTACTAAAGCGCAATACAATGCTATCAGACAGTAGATGACTCGAAAATGTTTGCCAAAGCGAAACATTCTACATCGTTTATTATTCTTTTCAACATTTCTGTATAAATATCCATACCGTTTCAGATCACTTTATTTGATCGTCAGGGCAAAATAACTCCTATCTATACATGAATTACACGTGAATCAAAATTTTGAACCTTGAGCGATCAGCTTATTTTTTACTTTTCGCGAATCAAGAGGATTCAAAAACTACAATGCGTTACAGTTGTTCTTTGAATGAGGCTGTGAACACATCCGTGCTTGGTTTTGCTGCATAGACCACGGTCAGAGCTTAGAGTATCGATCACTGGAATATAATGTACAACGTCCTTCCGAAGCTTTACCGACGAGATAACCTTAGGGGTGTTCACTTCCTTCTGATTTTTTCTCTCTAGTGCCATCGAGCAGCGAACAAGTAAATATCAACTTTTTGTTTTTCCGGGATCTATTTCTACTGATTCCGGAACCGTGCAGTTGGCTTCGACGTTCAGAAAGTTTAAGCTGTTTCGAAGAGTTGATTCGTTTCACAAAGCCCGGTTTGAAAAGGGCCTTCATGTTTGAAAAATATCTCCGTTCTAAGGACAAGCCATCGTGATATGTTGAGCAACGTAGTTCAAATGGGCGAAGTTTAGCGTGATGGCGTGCCAAAAAATTCATTTAAAGCTGTAAAAAAAAGCAAAATAGCACTCCACAAAGCGGATATCCAAGCGGAAATGCCTTTTTTTTTTTGCTTGAGGGGACTGTTCATGGCTATTCGAATGTTCTTTTTCTATTCACGAACTGTGTATGCAGATTAGCCAACGAATACAGCACTGCACTGACATGGGAGCATGTTTCACTTATTCTCGTAATGCAGGTATGCCTATATAGTTCCCCGGACGGAATAGCCGAATGCAGACTCGAATTTCTTGTACCCTTCCATACTGCGACTATTTTTCATGGGTTGGCGACCACTGTACGGGGACGAAGTTCAATAGGCGATTAGGAACATGACCAGTAAGAAATAAGGTCGGAATGACCAGGTTTTTACTGCCTCGTGTAAAAAGGAGGGTCGGTATAGAATAATACTGTGAAATATCGTGAGCAGCTTTTTCGTTTTGCAAACAAGAGAAAGAGAAGGACGGAAGAGAGGGCACTGAGGAAAAGAAAAGCTGTCCACTCTAGTGATCTGATTAGAATGTTAACAACACAATTTGGTAAAGTGGCCCACGATGGCTTAGCACTGTCATACTCTAAAAAAACAAAAACTATTGGACCTTGAAGAAAAGCAGAAAATACCAACAACAGTAAGTAACAGACCTAACTTGAAAGTGTACAATCCGGAGTAACAATGACCATTTTTTCGATCCTTCTTCGATAGTTTCTGTGCACAAGCGAACATTGCATGTTTTATACTTTTAAAACAAATACTGGCACCCTTGGTACATGCAAAACTACTTTGAAAAGTATTCCGAAACTTTCAAAGATATCTCATAAGTTGCGTTGATTGCTCTTCTATCATCACCAACGTTTCGGTCCGGCTATTGGACCATCTTCAGGGCCTCATTACCGTAATCTGGGGGGTAGTTGATCAGCGGGGTGAAGTTGGTCACAATGGAATCTACGTCTTTCAACCGCCGAGCTCGCCACAATTCTGTTTCAAGGGAAGAACTTTTAACGTATGTCAGTTATGTGAAAATATTTGAAGAATTTTTGAATATTTTTTGACATATGTGACAGATTTTACTTTAAAATATCGACTTTTTTGGATGTGTATTAAATGTCGGTGGAATAATGCCTTATTCAGATTCAGTATCATTAAATTTAGTTTGTTCACTAATTTTCCATTCTTAGAATGTTACGTCATTGGTTGATCAACCTTATCCCGGATTGAAAGTTTTCAAATTTGACCATTTAAGCAATTAAATAAAATAATAAAATAATTTAATGTTCAAACAGTCGGGTTTTAAAGGGTCACACCATCTGGTACACTTTTGGGCCATTCGTTCCGGTTTGGTTTGGGGATTCCTTAACTGGTGTACGGATACCACCTGTTATCAGCCAGTTGGTACAGCATATTTCCCCTACTGACCTGCTGTTTCCAATCTGTGTTGTGCTGTGGGTGTTGCTTCAGTGTATTGGTTGTCCGTCTCTTTTCTCTCCGGAGATCGTTTACTGATGCGATGAGAAAGCTGTAGGTAGCACTCATGTGTGCCGTATCGGTACGACGGTTTACTGCTTGTGGCATGGTGAGAATATGGCTCATTTCCAAAACAGGGAGAGCCTGTGTTTTGAAACAGAAGTCGACGATTGTTGGGTTGGCTACTTCAACTCTGTGCTGCTGTTGTACACAGTGCTCCATCATTGCAGTCTGCGGTGATAGTAGCTGTATCTCTTGGTCACTGAATGGGAGCCCAGCTGATAGCTTTTTTTTCTCTGTTCGGGACATAACCACTGCGACCAATATTTTGATCTATTGTGGTAAAATGGCTGATAGCTTCATATCCAGCGTGTTTATCAACGTTTGATGACCATACATCCTCGTGTCAATTTCAATTAATAATTAGGCCCTGAAGATGGTCCAATAGCCGGACCGAAACGTTGGCAATGATAAAAGAGTAATCAACGCAATTTATTAGACAGAGCCGGAAATTACAACCATCATCCAGTCGAAAATTGTAATCGAACTCTAAAAGATGTTTAAGTAGATTTTATAATCTAGTTTTTAAAATTTGTTGATTAGGGTAACATTGATCATTAAAATGAACAATGTCCGGTTGTGTTAAAAACATTCTTGCTTACTAAATTTGGGGTATCTGATTTCGAATATGTTGCACAAATTCTTACAAGTAATGTACGTTTTTAGTTATTTTAGGTGTTCGAGCGTGGAGCTCTAATTGCCGACTACTGGAGGTTTTTCTTGGCCGCTGTAGCAACAGCGGTGCGCCAAGTCACGGGAACAAGAAATTTACCACCAAGATCGCTTTCTGATCCTTCTAGCACACACTGTATGGATTAATCACGCTCTCAGCCACACTTCGCGACACCTGATTCCCCAGCTTCACTGTACACTCACGCACGCACGGACGTGCGACGATTGATTGATTGTTTATTGCCACCGTTGGTCACCACCACAGAGACGGGTTCGGATAGGGATAGAGATTCGATCTGCAGACTTCATTTAGACAATTTATTAGGGATGCTAAGCATGAATGCATGTTTGTTGCAAGTACCGAAGGTGACGTGATAACATATCCCTATCTGACACAATCTACGGAGGAAGAAGCAGACGACCCAGAAACGCCTGGTAATAGATCATTAATTTTAAGCGATATTGATCAAATGAACGAATTGCCAAAAATTACTTCAAAAACAAGTGCCATTGAAATTTTAGTTTATTGCCAGAGTTTCACTCGCATGAAAAGCGCAAAAAAGTAAATGAAGTTCACAAACAAATTTTGAGTTCATCCTTCTCGGTTGTTTTGGGTACTGAAACCAGTTGGAATGATAGCGTTAAAAGTGAAAAAGTTTTTGGTAACGATTTCAATGTTTATAGAGACGATGGAGATTTAACTTTTACCCAAAGAATGTCTGGTGGCAGTGTTCTCGTAGCAATTTCCTCAAAATTCAACTCAGAGCTTGTTGTTTCTACTAAGTTTAAAGAATTCGAACAAGTTTGGGCTAAAGCACAAATCACCGGCGAAACTCTTTTGCTTCGGTATATTTCCCACCTGATCAAGCTTGTAAATCAACATATCAAATGTTCTTCCAAGCTGCTGAAGAAATTATTTCACAATTTCCTCCGGAATTTAAAGTACATATTTATGGCGATTCCAATCAACGTGACGTAGATTTCTTATCTGATTCTGAAAATCAATGTATTTTATTACCAAGGTGAAAATGAAACGCTACAGTTGATTTTTGAAAAAACTGCTTGTTTAGGTTTGAACCAGATTAATCATGTGAAAAATCAGCAAAATCGATATCTGTACTTTTTATTAACTTACATCCTTGAGGACTTCTGTGTGAAGGTAGCTCCCCTTCCATAATGGAAAAACGAGGTGTTCCATACCGCTATCGAGTATTCCGTTTTTATCCATATGAACGTTAACTCAAATAATTGTGACTATGAGGATGTCTATGATTATAGTAAAGCCAATTATGAAAATATTAGACTTCAACTTAATGGCAATCTGTTTTAAGAAATCCACATGTAGAATATGCTGTTGAGCCTTTTTATAGCATTTTGTCGGAAACAATTCATTCGGAAGTTCCACTAAGGAGAAAACGACGAAATAATGGTTCTAAAAATCCAGTCTGGTTCAACAGGCAAATTATTAACTTGAAAAATCGGAAACAAAAGGCTCACAAAGTATACCAACGACACATAAGTCAAGAAAACATTGAAAAGTATTTAAGCATATGCAATCAATTTAATCAAGCCCTACCCACTGCTTTTGAAGAGTACAACAGAAAAACCGAGAATGAAATAAAATCCTGTCCCAGGAACTTCTTCAATTATGCAAAAACTAAGTTGAAGTCGAGCAATTTTCCATCAAAAATGTTGTTAGATGGTAAAGTGGGAGAAAATTCCGATGAAATTTGCAATATTTTTGCGGCTTATTTTCAAGAGACTTAGGGTAGTGGAGGTATTTTGGACCGGGCAGGTATTTTGGCCCACCTAGGAAGTTTTATGATATTTATCACATAATCTCCACTAAATCTTGGTGCATTTTTATTGGAACACGAAAAGTATTCAACTATGTGAAGACCTTTTTTCTGGATGTTAGTTAAATATGCTGTTCAGTATCAAAAATAGAAAAAAATGTTTTCACTTCCAATGAAACGCACGGAAAAGCACCAAAAACAAAGAAGGTGACAAATTTGTAGTCGACTTCGAAGAGGTATTAAATTTTACAAATATATTTTATTTCATGTGAATGTAGTTAGGGCCTTGTAAGAACTCAAAATAAACTGTTCTTAACCTCGGTGAAACGATAATATTTACTAAAATGGTGGTTTGAGGTATGGCCAAAATATGTTCAACATAATCAGATGTGGACATATTTTGGACCACCTGTCAGATCCATCTCTCCAGGGAGAAAACATTCATGCCAATTTAATTCTCTCTGAAATTAGAAATAGAATAAGTTGAAACCTCCCGTGATCTGGGTTGTTAAACGTTTATTTTACAGAGATTGTTGTGGGTTCGATTTGTTCTAACAACTTTTTGCCAAGTTAAAAATTTCGATTCGATTTGTGTCTTAACAACTTTTCGACAAGTTGAAATTTTCAGGTGTTCAGCCATCCAGTTAAGAGAAGTTGTCTTTCTCGGCAATCAGTTGATGACTTAGACAATGTGTTATCTAATGTATGTTTGACAAATTACGTATCGTTCAAATTACTTAATTTTTGATGGCATTTCCACTCATTACAATATGTGTGGAACGCCCTTATATTTAGCAAAATCACTAGACTTTCACACTTGCTATGAAGCGTTACGTAATATATGCATGGTGACTGACGTCATGCAATAGTTGATAAATACACGTTTTGTGTAACCTTTTTTTTATGAAACATCGTACTACAATGCATAAAAACTGGCAATTGCAATAAAATTTCATCTTTTTAACCGTTACGTAATTTTTAAACGTTCCCTGCCTCAAAAAATGAATAGAAAAGATGTAAACTTCACGTAGTTTTAATTATGTTTAAATTTTTGCTGAAATGGCTTTTATTTCATCAATCAATTGAAGTTTAATTTGGTGGGCCAAAATATGTGCACTTGGTGGTCCAAAATAGAAGTCCGAGATCCTTCGGGAGTTTTGATATTTCTTGTATTTAATACAACAATTTTGAGTCCTGTTTGGCCTTTTTCGACAGAAAACATGTTGCTTTACGTAATGCCTACTGACATTATCCATATTTTGAAGGAAGAACCTTCTTTTTTCGCTGACTTGTTCATCCACTTCCTAAAGGGGTCCAACATACCTCCCTTACCCTATAGTACATTTTCTGATACCGATCGCGACTATGAATATTTCTCCCTGACTTTACCAGCAACATTGGAATAAATCAAATCATGTTACAGGATATTTTAACCGGTCTAAAAGACTTAGATCCAAACAAAGGTCCAGGACCAGATGGAATTCCACCGGTTCTTCTGAAAAACCTTGCAAATGAATTTGCGGCTCCATTATTTTGGCTTTACAACATGTCACTTGAAACTGGAAAGTTTCCGAAAGGATGGAAAAGTCTTTCCTTATACCCATCTACAAATCTGGTAAAAAATCCGATGTTCGTAATTATCGTGGGGTTGCCATTATCTCATGCATACCAAAACTATTTGAATCTATTATAAATAGATGTGTGTTTAATCAAATCAAAATAAGAATAACAAATGCACAACATGGATTTTTCAAAGGTCGGTCGACTACAACAAACTTGTTAGAATTTGTTAATTACACCTTTATGTACAATGGACAGTGGCAACTATGTTGAATCACTTTACACCGATTTCAGTAAGGCGTTCGACAGACTTGACATTCCAATGTTGATTTTCAAGCTTGATAAAATGGGAATCGAGTCAAGACTACTTAAATAGATCGAATCATACTTAACTGACCGATTACAGATAGTAAGATTTGAGGGGAAGAAGTCAGAACCTATCAACGTATCATCAGGAGTCCCCCAAGGCTCACATTTAGGACCTTTGCTTTTCATATTGTTTGTAAATGATATCACGTATATTCTAAAACATCTCAAAATCCTTATATACGCTGATGATATGAAACTCTTCAAAGAAATAAAGAATGAAGAAGACAGAGAATGGTTTTTGAGAGAAAAACGCATATTTGACCAATGGTGTAGTAAAAGCCTGCTGCAGTTAAACGTGAAAAAATGTAATTCCATTACGTACAGCAGAAAACATAGTACACCACCATTAATTGTATCTTTAGGAAACCAAGAAGTTGAAAAGTACAATGGAATTAGAGATTTAGGTGTTATCTTAGATTCCAAATTAACTTTCACCGATCATTATAACGCTATCACTCATAAAGCAACTAATATGTTAAACTTCATTAAGCGTTTTAGCTACAACTTTCAGGACCCATACACGATTAAAACATTGTACGTCGCTTATGTAAGATCAGTTCTAGAATACTGAAGCATAGTATGGTCCCCCTACATGGTAACAGATGTGGATCGAATCGAATCAATACAAAAGCAGTTCCTCCTATATGCCTTACGCAAGTTAGGTTAGTCAACATTTCCACTGCCTTCATATGAGGCTAGAAGCATGCTTATAGATATTCAAACGTTGAAAGAGCGTCGCGAATCAGCCATGGTTTCATTTATAAATGATTTAATATCTCAACGCATCGACTCCGCCAACTTACTATCATGTATAAATTTCTATGCTCCTGCTCAGTTATTAAGTGATATAGTTTAGTGAAATTGTAGTCTGCGGTATGTTTGACGAAATAAATAAATAAATGAAGATCTAGGAGTAAGTGCGCAGGACGAAAGACTTCCAGCCCCTAACCACCTAGAGATCGAGGAAGAGGTCGACCAGTTGAAAAACAACAACGCCGCTCGAGCAGATCTTGGTAGTTGATCTGCCAGCGTCTAAAATACGGTGGATAAGCACTGGTAAGAGTCATATATTGTGTCATTATCCAGATTTGGTAGGAGGGAGTATAACCGGAGGATACAAGATCAAATTTTATGCCACCGTCTATCAACAATTGCAAGAGAGTTCGTGGGGCAATATCAGGCAGGATTCATGGGTGAACGCGCAACAACGGAACAGATGTTCGCCATTCGCCAGGTGTTGCAGAAATGCCGCGAATACAACGTGCCCACACATCACTTGTTCATCGATTTCAAATCAACGTATGATACAGTCGATCGAGAACAGCTATGGCAGATTATGAACGAATACGGATTCCCGCATAAACTGTCGAGTGGATCGAGTGATGTGCTTAGTTCGAGTATCAGGGACACTCTCGAGTCCCTCCGAATCTCGCAGAGGGCTACGGCAAGGGTGATGGCGATGGCCTTTTATGCTTGCTGTTCAACATTGCTTTGGAGGGTGTAATGAGGTGAGCGGGGATAAACACGAGTGGAACGAGTTCAACGAAGTCCGTTCAGCTGCTTGGTTTCGCTGTGGCGCAAAATAATGAAGCCCGACGAATTGGATTAGTCATTAATGTGTCGAAGACAAAGTACATGATGGCAAAGGGCTCCAGGGAGGAGTCACCGCGCCCGCCACCCCGAATTCATATCGACGGTGATGAAATCGAGGCGGTTGAAGAATTCGTGTACTTGGGCTCACTGGTGACCGCCGACAATGACACCAGCAGAGAAATTCAGGCAAATTGAAGCAGGAAATCGAGCTGCCTTTTGACTCCGCAAAGCTCTACGGTCGAAGAAAGTCATCATGGACTCTACGTGCAGAGGACCAACGCGCCTTTGGAGTTTTCAAACGGAAGGTGTTGCGTACTATCTACGGCGGAGTGCGGATGTAAGACGGGACTTGGAGAAGGCGAATGAACCACGAGCTGCATCAGCTGCTGAGAGAACCAACCATCGTCAACACCGCGAAAATCGGGAGGCTACGGTGGTCACGTCATCAGGATGTCGGATATCAACCTCTCGAGAGCCATCCAACCGGTACGAGAAGACCTGGTTCGCAACGAGCTAGGTGGGTCAATCAAGTGGAGGACAATGGGCGGGCCCTTCGCAGAGTGCGGAACTGAAGACGCACAGCCATGGGACGAGTAGAATGGATACGACTCCTTCTCTTCGTAAACAAAACCAGCGCACCTGAGCTTCTTATTTTAAACTTATTACAAGTGAGCAAGAACAGAATAATAAAATTCATTGTTGTTTGAAGCTTGCTTCTTGAAATTTGTGCGTCTGAAGTTTTGATGCACTGTTGAACCGGGATTTCAAGACGTTTGTCCTTAAAAGGCGTGATACGATTAGATCGACACTGTTCCAGCTCCTCAAACCTCAAGCGCATTCTTATTTCGCGGAGTGTATCGCGACCCGAAGATTCTGCTCAGCGTCGAGCTCGACCCCTTTTTTGCCTCCTTGGGCCGGATGGGAAAAATCAACTTCATTTCGCGCGCTGGCTGGCTGCTCCTCTGCTCTGCTCGCTGAGCCATGGAAAGTCAAGAATTTCTTTCACATTGATACTACTTCGTTCGTCCGTCGCGTCGGGGTATTTTCCCTTGTATTATCAGCGTGTCAGGAACTAATTGATTGAAAACAGTGATAGGACAACGACGGACGGTAGGGAAAATGTCACCCCTCGTTGCTAGCTGGCTCTGAATGAAGGACAATTCCATTAAAGGATTAAAATTTGATTTTTCCTTTTTGTTCTTTGTTGTTGCTTCGACTTCGGAGTCCGGCCCCTCCTCACGGAACCGTTTTGAGATATTTCGGAATTTATCTAGAAGAGATTTCGTTAATTGATTCACGATTGATACGACGGCGCGGTCTCAAGTCAGAGAGCAAACGAGGGGATTAGTCCTCGCTCGAACATTGATCCATCAATCAATCGTCCACTGCACGTTCGCTTATACGGACGGGGATATCATCCATTTCGTGTTAAAACTGATATGTCGAATATCGGCGGTCGTGGCATTGGTGGCTGGGCTGTCCATCATAGACGAGGAAGAAGATTAATTTTAATCGATTATTTGTTGTAAAGTGGGTAGGCTGCTGACGATGCTGATGATGATTGGTGGTTGAGTTCGAAACCTCATAATTGTTTTCACATATTTTCGAGCGCGCAGTCCAGTCCAGCAGGGCGTGCGCTTTATATTAAATTGATTTCGGGTCACGGAACCCGCGTCTCGTGTGCTGGGTACACACCCAGCGCAGCGCAGTCCAGTGATAGATGATGGGGCTTTTAATTTGAATTAAAATTCGGAGAAGACCAAGGTTAAAACTTATCATTTGTAGTTCGGTGATAATTACTAGTGTGTGCTGGTTTGAAAAGTGCTGCTGGTTAGTAGAGAATTAGTTCTGCCTATCTATTTCTTACCAATCCACAATTCAGTTCTCATGGAAGCATCCATAAATTAGGGTAAATTATGAACTTTGGACAGACCGTGGACAGTGTTTGAAAAAGTGTCGCTTAACATCCTTAGAAAAGTTGCAAATTAATGATGTGCAAAACTGGAAACTTGCGGCTTTTATTACTGCGATCTTGAACAAAGTAAGAAAACCCGCAAGTTTACAGTCCTAAATCACTAGCTTTGGAATCGACACATCCCATTAAGCTAAATCCAGTTGTAATACCAAACCAATTTTTTCCACTGCCATCGTCTACTAGTAGCCTAATGACGATGGCGGCTTTAGCAGCCATCTGAGCTGATTCGAAATCAAATTACGAGAGCTCAAGCCAAACGCCACCAAAATCCCAGTTGCTCATTTATCTTGTTGGATGTGTCACAAAGTTTCGTGTATTGCAAATACACAGTCACAGTCAGCCCAAGCACGCCATTTGATTCGGACTTGGTGTTGTGAGCCGAGCCAAATTCCGTCCGGGCGGGCGTAAGACGCTACCAAAGTACGATTTTCTTTTTGTACACTACACCAAACAGCTCTGCAACTTTCTGACATCCACACGACTCGACGGTTGGTGTGAGAGGGCGAGCTTGACCATCACTGCAAATCAAGCGTTGCAAATCAAATGATGAATTAGACACTAAGTAAGCAGAAATGGACCCTTATGTGTACGAGAACGCTGCGCTGACACTACAGCTATATACAGGGGATACTCAAAATAACTGGGACAGGGAAAATTTTCACTTTTTAAAAAATGTTCAACTCGCTGTAACTTTTCGAAAAGGGCATCAAATATGCTCAAATTTTTACTGTATGTTGATCAACTAGTTGTGTATCAGTGGTCAAAATTTGGGAAAGATCGGACCATTCTACACAAAGTTATAAAGATTCTAGAAAAAGGTATAATTATTCGATAGCCAACTTTGAGCTGTTATATCTCCGGATTCAATGAACCGAATACAATGAAATTTTGATCATTTATGACTCATATAATGAACTTTAAAAAACAGTTTACTCTATTTGAAATTATTAATAAGAAAAAAAGTTATGGCGGTTAGAATAAAAGTATGTTTTTTTAGTAAATTTATCTATTTTTCATATGCATCCCATTACTTCTTCAATTTAATGCCGATTACTTTGTTACTTCCTTTCAAAACATATTCATATTGAAGTCAATTAGAGGGAATTTAAATGAACTATAATTATTATCTCGAATTTTGAAACGATGATACAGTTTTGGATAAATTGGTGGTATATTAGAAAAATAATCCAATCGTAATAATTTTCTTTCGTGTAAAGAATTTTAAGTTTAGTCAAATGTTTTTATTAGCTCATTATGTAAGTCATAAATGATCAAAATTTCATTACATTCGATTCATTGAATCCGGAGATATAACAGCTCAAAGTTGGCTATCGGTAAATTATACCTTTTTCTAGAACCTTTATAACTTCCTGTAGAATGGCTCCATCTTTTCCAAATTTTGGCCACTGATACACAACTAGTTGATGAACTTACAGTAAAAATTTGAGAATATTTGATGCATTTTTCGAAAAGTTACAGCGAGTTGAACATTTTTTGAAAAGTGAAAATTTTACCTCTCCCAGTTATTTTGAGTATCCCCTGTAGCTGGACGAGCGAACACGGAAGGACTTACACCCGGAGACTGGTAGCTGGCTGGTTGACTGGCACACGCAATCGGGCAGAAGGTTGGTGCCTGCTGGTGTGCTACATGCAGGACTTTTCTGTATCAGAGTGGACACAGTGGAGCAATCAATGATTCGTTCAGAACCTCTAAAGATTTTGATCAATTGGAGTGTTTTATGTTCTTTTACTGAGAGCTCGACCGAGTTGATCCGCGTTTGATATTCCAAACTCATTGGAATTTCTGATTTCAAGACAATTTTGTGAATTCAATTGACTGAGTTTTTTTTTTTTGGAAATCAGCCATATAACGGCTATGGGGTGTGTTAAAATCTGGGTACAACAATTTTAACCATTGACGAAAAAACAGTAGCAAATCGAACCCTTGAAAAAGATCCCAAACGGATCGAAACGTCGGAAGAGATTTAAACAACTAGGACTCATAAATTAATTTCCTTCAAAATTCCTTCTCCAATTCTTCTGAAAATTTTCACAAAAACCTCCATCAAATACTAAATTTTACGATTCTCAAATAATAACAGATGTTAGTCCTGGAACATTTTTTTTTTCAAAAGCTGGAAACTTCAGCCTTCCTATTGCATCACGTTGGGAACAGCTCGCGGACGTATACGGTTTGGGTTAAAAATTACTCTAATGCAAATAGAGGATTCAAAACCAAATACGTTGCTCACACTAAATTGCTGCTGTAACTGCCATCGGATTGAGAATGTTTGCGTTTCTCAGTTTCACGCTTGACGCTATGAAATCGATCACTGCGCCATCTCTAAGGGTAAGGTTATCTTGAAATGACGGTTACTATTGTTTACAGGCATCTTGTATGCTAGCATAAACATCTGTTATCTGTGGATTCCCCAAGACATTCCTCAGAACATCTACAGACGTTCAGAAGTTTTCTTCTATACACTGAAACCTTCATTTTAAGTGTAGAATTAGCATTAGTTAAAACACAAAAAAAGAAACCTCCATTTAAGTAATATATATTCAGTTGTACCTTCTGAGGCCTTGAAACCTCTCTGAAACAACCTTGACATAGCATTGAAGCTTATCTGATAGCCTATAAAGCCCCCTACATTCCCTTTGAGACCTCCTAAAACACTCGGCCCGGAAGCTACCTAAATGCTTTTAAATACAACTGTAACAACCCTGAAACCACACCCAATAGCTGATGCCTCCTAATACTCCTTTGAAACTCCTGAAACGCCTCTGAAATTCCTCCTGAAGCCTACATGAAAGTCTGTAAACTACTTTAGTAAACCCCATAAGAATCGGTTGAAAGATTCCTGCAAGAAGTATGCACTGGGCGAACTCAACTATCAATCGCAAGCCGCAAACAAGCATGCATGCTGAATTGTTGCTTTATAATAGTAATGATAGCTGAACTAAAATTATGCTGTATACTTCACTGTACAAATGCTTTTTCCATTGAAAAAGTAGCCAATGTTCAACCTTTTGTTGCGGTGTTAACAATGATAATTAAAAACAGTGTTCATGCATTCAATAAGATTTTTATTTGACTTCCAGCAATTCCTTTAAAAATAGTTTACCAAGCCTGTTGGTTCTGAACCGAATTACCTTCGATTTTTGGGTTTCAGCACACCAACACCGAGTGATGTGGTTGTGTAACGGCTGTTTTTTCTTCCCCGACGAGCGTCGACAGCTTCCAGTAGATCTACCAAGTATGGCTAGCGTAACCGTTGGTGCTGTTTTTATGGTTCTTCGTAACACTATTTCGGCGTCTTCATTGAAAATCCATTGGTTTTATCGAAACAACCTTGATACACTGAACATTTATTCACAATCAATACAATGGAAAATTACGACATCAATTTAACAATTACATATATTACGAATTAACAATTGTGAAGCGTTCTGTTGTAACCGTGATAACCGCCCGAAGACCCGTTCGACACTAATTGCCTTAAACTAATCCACATTTATCTAGGGTTCCATATGTACAAAAAACGAGTATCACTCAAGCTCTCCCTGGCCCCTCCATGCTCTTAGATAATAATCTGATAATTATCAATCTCATGTGCTTAGAAACTTGCTCGTGCGTACCTCTCTCTCCTACCTACACTTCTTTACATAGCCTTGCGATAGAGATCAAGTCTCGAACTACCTGCGATCAATAGTCTATATAGAACCAGACCAGGCAATTGCTGTTGGTCGGCAGTTCAGCAAAACAATAGTCCAGACGTAAACAATCCACCAACTGGCGTTGTAGACTACGATGTAGTGATAATCGGTTGTTGAGGGTGAGCCTGGGTTTTAGTCTACTGGAGATATCTTGCCAACAAAGCCCTTTTTCTGCTTCTTGTTAAGTTGTTGTAAAAATTAGCACATGTATCTGTTTAATGTGTTTTTCGCAAGTCGAATAAGCGCTTTCGTTTCATCATAGGGTATCGCGCCACTTGGGCGGTGGCTTCTATATTAGTCTGTTTTCCACTATAACTCAGTCAATTTTGAACCAGTTGACTTGAAATGTTGTACACGGTTAGATACTAACCTATCTCACCGCATTTCAAAAATTGTGTCAATTGGTTCAAATTTGACTGAGTTATAGCGGAAAACAGAGGAAAATAGAAGCCACCGCCCAAGTAGCGCGATTCCCTACTTCGACTCAGAATACAGGATGAAAAACACGTTACTGAACAGCAGCTGAGTTAATATGTTGTTCAGTTGTTAGCCATTATGCTCTGCGCTGATTCATCACTGCTGAATATGAGTCGAAGTGTGATCATTACTAAACCACGGGAAGTTTTTGTTTTGATTTGAGCGCTTCAATTCAATATCTCTAGGATGGCGCAGGCAATCGATGGGTTTCGAATTCGAATCTTGATTTAGGTAAATTTATGTGTAGTTATTATTTCATAATAGTTGTTCCTAGCATTAAGTGTTAATCATAGACTCTCGTGGAAATTGAAAAATTGTAGCATTTCCCAGAGGAACTTAAAGGGATTTTTGGAGACGCGCTGTAGAAATTCACGGAGGGTTTTCTGGGGGGATTTTCGGAGGAACGCTTGGATGCACTTTTATCCTGGACCGTTTCTCGAAAAATTCTGGCAGAAATTTCTTATGTAAGCCATGCGGAAATTTTCCGAAAGAGCTTCTGAATGAATCCTCGTAGCAACCACAGAATGAATTCCCAGATTGAATCCTGCAAGATTTTTTTGGAAACACTACATAAAATAAACTCTTGGGGACTACCCATAAATGAAGTAGCGTTTTAGAGGGCATGTGGGAGTCCCTGAAATTGCTACGAGCCATGTCTTAGGTATGGGAAAATAGGCTACGAGAAGGGAGGGGCCCATATAGCCGAGGCGGTAAACGCACGGGTATTCAGCATGACCATGCTGAGGGTGACGGGTTCGATTCCCGGTCGGTCCAGGATCTTTTCGTAAAGGAAATTTCCTTGACTTCCTTGGGCATAGAGTATCTTCGTGCCTGCCACACGATATACGCATGCAAAATGGTCATTGGCAGAGGAAGCTCTCAGTTAATAACCGTGGAAGTGCTCATAGATCACTAAGCTGAGAAGCAGGCTTTGTCCCAATGAGGACGCCAAGAAGATAGATAGATAGAAGGGAGGGGTGTTGTTAATTGGCCAAAACAATGCTGGAAACCGTTTTCGAACCATCCGACCAACTTTTCCGAAACTGCTTAGAACAGTCGACAGTCCTTGTCAGGCAGCTCCGGAGGGAGATCAAACACTCGCACATATGGCACATTACTTCCCGCGATAGACCCATGCACATATACTGCTGTACCGTTCGAGTAGTGAAACTTTTAACATTATCCTTCAATGATTGAATCATCGATTCCTCAAAAACATACATAATGCAGACGGTTCTGGTTTGCGGTGTCTTGCAAATCACCTCCATCTGCACTGAGTCGGACTTCAGTTGTTTCACGATTCTTGTGATATTGTCCCACGATGGCGAAACCGTCTCCCTTGGGAAATGAAATTGCAACGTGTTACAGGGAACATCCATAGTAGCACCCATAGTAGATTTCCGGAGCAACTTATGACGAAATTTTCGAAATTCGGGCAAGTCCGGTATGAACTCCTGGAGGAATTTCCGGGGTCTCTTTCAAACTCTTGAAAGGTTTTATGGGTGAAGGTCGAGGGAGATTCCTGTGAAAACTCGTGCAGCAAACCCCGCAGAAGCTTATGTCACAATTTCCAGAGAAACTGTTGAAGTTACTCTTGCTTTTTTTTTAATTTCTTTTTATTCGTGAATTTTAACTTAGGCTAATTCTTGTAATTCTACAAGGATCCCTGAAAAACTCCCGCAGGGATTCCCGAGACAACTTCTTGATGATTACCCAAAATTCATGGAAATTCTCAGATTCCCAGAGAAACCCCAGATAATTCCCAGATGCAATCCAGGAGAAATTTCCGGAGGAATTCCTAAAAAGAACTGCCGGAGCAATCTTGAAGCAAATCCCGGAGAAAACGGGTGAAGCATTCCCGAAGAAACTCTTGAAAGGATGTTCGGAGGAAATGCTAAAAAAAACTCCTAAACCTCGAAGAAACTCTTAAAGGAATTATAAGTGGAACTCTTAGGTCAAATCTCGACGGGATTCCTAAAGGAACTTCTTATGCCGTTCAATGACTACCAAGGAGAAAATGGAATATGGTGGAAGGATTTTGAGAAATCTCACGTGCCGTGCTCCAAATTTTGGGTTTCATACAACATATGTTTTGAATTAGAGTTGATCAATAGTGATAATTGACTTTTGTAATACAGAAATGCACAACTTCTTCTTCATCTGCTCGGCACAACGTCCGCACTAGGACTAAGTTGACTCTCGGCCCGTGTAGCTGCCGGCTTAGAATAGCACTACGGACCACCTGTTCCGGGGGTAAAAGTCCACCAAACAGGTAACCCCAATCCAAGGTGTCAGGCGACCCGTGCTGAGGGATGAATGGTTGAGGGATTTAAAAGATGTTCAATCTTTAACGGAGCCCGTAGCGTGGGTAGATCGCCTTTTTGGGTTGCGTTACGGTAATAGATCTACCAAACCGAAATCTAGTGTCGTCCTATTTTTCAATTTTGGAATATGTGTTCTGTTAATTCAAGGAATTATAGTATTTAGTCCTTACTACTGGTGTTTTGGTGACTTCCAGTTTTTGAATAAAACTGAGTTTACCAACTTAACTTTGCATATAGTTAAAAACCTCACCATCTGAGGCTAAACTCAATGCAAAGGAAATCAAACTGGGTTTTTTTTTTTTTGTTTAGAGAGACTTTACCTCTGGGGAAACTGGGTTAGGGATCCATGTATGTACTAACTCTTCGAAGACTGGAAAGTGCTAGTACGCAAGGAACATACTAGAATCCTTATTGCTGAACACATGTTCCATTATTGGAATGATATTGCTGCTAATGTTAAAACCCGGGTCCTACTGGGGAGAATTTAGCAGTAAAACGAGGGTGATGCTACGTTTCCGATGCATGGCCAATATCAGTACTCTTGTTTTGTTTTCTAAGAAAACAAAACAAAAACTGTATCAAAATCGATACTTTATTGCCCCTCAATGGCAATTGAGTAATGCGACATGCACTAAACTAAGGATACGGGTAATGTCACAATAGATCTAAAAACTGGTCGCAGTGACAAACCCGAACAGGAATAAAAAAAAAAGTTGACTCAGCTTCCACAGTTATATGACTTGAAACTCGTCAATGGATATTTTTCAGAGTTTTTTTACGTTTGTTTTTACGGCATTTTCTCCAAAAATTCTTCCAAAAATTCTGGCAAAAGCGTTTCTAATTATATAACACTACACTCAAAGAAATTCCTCCAGAAGTTTATACAAACGTAAAGAACTTTCTCTAGAAATACTTTTACAAATTATATCAAGGATAGGTATCGTGATTACTCCTAGAGTAAACCACGGAAAACCCAGTTGAAAAATTTCTAAAAAAGAAACAGCTTCGTAAATCCTCATATGTGGAGGATTATCTGAATTAACTGGGGGAACTCCTGAAGGAACTTCTGGAGAAATTCATGGATGATATTCTAGAAAAACACCTAGAGTAGTTCCCGGAGGAATCTGTTGAAGGATTTTCCTTAATTCCTGGAGGCTTTCCCAGAGGAACTTTTGGGAGAAGTTCTGCTTTGGATTTTCGGAAACCTCAAATAAAGTATAAGATGAAAGGCCAACTCCTGGAAAAATTTCCGAAGAAAATAGCTGAGAGATATTCTTCAGCGAATTCTCGGCGAAACTTCGGGCAGAATTTCCGGAGAACTCTTATAGGCACGGTGTCAAAATTTTGATTATTATCGAACTATCATGTACCACGGATTTTTCTTCATAGAATGTTAGAATTTCGGCTATAATTTATAAATGCAAAATTTGAAAATATTCTATCGGGGAAAATTTGAGTTAGATGAGTTTTTAGCTATTTTCCATACTAAAAATCAATAATTACTATTTTAGCCCAAAAAACGTCCCATACAAAATGTATGAAAAAATTTTCGCCGATGAAATATTTTCTAGTTTTCCGATTATGATTATATAGCCCAAATACTTTCAATTTCGAAGAAAAATCCGAGGTACATGAATGTTCGATAATAATCGAAATTTTGACACATAATTTCAAGTTGAGTCAAACGTTTTTCAGAGTTCATTATATATGTCGTAAATGGTCAAAATTTCATTGCATTCGGTTCATTGAATCCGGAGATATAACAGCTCAAAGTTGGCTATCGGATAAATATACCTTTTCCTAGTGTCTATTTGTAACTTCGTGCAGAATAGCCCGATCTTTTCCAAATTTTGTCCACTGATACACAACTAGTTGATCCACTTACAGTAAAAATTTTAGAATATTCGATGCACTTTTCAAAAAGTTACAGCTATTTGAATATTTTTTGAGGAGGGAAAATTTTGTCTGTCCCGATCATTTTGTCTATCCCCTGTACAACAAATGAGGGAATTTCTATGGTGGGTCGCGAAAACTACGTCTGCTGGCAAAAGGGGGTTGCGCGACCAGAAAGTTTGGGAACCTATGTTCTAGAGGACCTTTCGATGGATTTTTCAGAGGAACTGCTTGATTAATTACCGAGGAAAATTCTAGAAGGCAAGCCCGTGCACAAGGGGGGGGGGGTTTGGGGGTTTAACCCTCCCCATTACCGACGTTTCATACACTAGGCGCCCCTCCGCCTTTTGCCGAAATTGGGAAAAACCCCTCCCTTGGCGCCACTTCTGTGCACGGGCCTGCTAGAAGGAAATATATTCTGCAGAAATTCCTTACGAAACTCTTGAAGTAATTTCCATGGAAAGCTCAGAAGATACTCTCAAAGGAACTCCTCAAGAAACTGCTGTAGGAATTCATGATAAAAATCTGTAGTATTTTCTGGAGAAATTTCCAGGAAGCACTTCAGGAAATTCCCAGAAGAACTGTTGGAGAAATTCATGGATGAACTCCAGATAAATACTCTGAAGAAACACCCGGAGAAATTCCCGAAGGACCTACTTGAAGAATTCTTAGAGGAACCTAATTCCCGCGTGACTAATTCCCGAAAAAATGCTAAACGATAACCTGGATGAATTACTTGACAAATCAATGGAGCAATTTCCATTGAAACTTTTTGAGGAATTCCCAGAGTTACTTCTGGCAGGAACTCCTGAATGAATCCTCGGAGAAGCTTGTGGGCAAATTCCTAGAGGAACTCTTGAGAGAGTTTTCCAGAGGAACTCCTCGATCAATTCCCGATGGAAATAATAGAGGTGTTCTTGAAAGATATTCTTCAGGAATTACCCATGAAACACTTGGCGGATTTTCCGTAGGAACTTCTGAACGAATTCCCGGAAGGGCTCTTGGAGGAACTGCTGGACAAGTTCCCAGAAAAAAAAATATTGATCAAATTTCCTGTGAAACTACTGGAGGAACCATTAAAAGAAGAAACTTCTAATGGAATTTCCACATGAGCTCCCGCAGAAATCCTTGTAGTTCCTTGGAGGAATTCAAGGAGAGATTTCTGGAGGAGCTCCTAAGTAGACCCTAAGGAAATTTTATACCGTGAGGTCGCCATTCACCGCTCATTTAACGGCATTTTCGTAAAGTATATGACATTAAAAATCGACGATTGCGAATATTGCACTTTAATTTACGTTAACAACTCAACAATTATGTTGTTTTCATAGAAAAAATATAAAACGATTGTAAAATATGTTTACAACCGAAAAAATAAAAATTCAACTGTGTTATCTCTTGGCTCCTATTACCGCTCATGCATCCATTCACCGCTCATGATGGATCCATTCACCGCTCACTGGATTATTTTTTCATGGAATCACAGAAACTATTCATTTATAAAAACCAAATAACTTTATTTACCAAAGTATTGATGATTCATGACGTTCAGTTCAAACTGTTTTGCCAAAATGGAATCTTTAACAAGTTTTACCTATTGGATATTTCTTCCGCTGTTTGCCCTGAACAGTTCCCATGTTGTCCTGCAGCGCAGTGTGAGAAATATTTTTTGAGAACGTGATTTCAGGTATACCCATATAAAAACTTGGTGAAATGAAAGTTTTTTAATGTGGCAGCATGTTACATTCACTTTTGTTACGATACTTTACTAACATTTGACTATTTTTGTATGATTGACCCAAAATGAGCGGTGAATGGCGACCTCACGGTAAGGTACTCCTGAAGAAGTTTCCGAGGGAACTCTGATGGAATTCATAAGGGAACTCCTGGAGGATTTCAAGAAAGTTCCCCAGAAAAATCCGGGCAAATAATATTTTGATGACCAATTAGTCTTGTAGAGGTTATGAAAACCGCCATGAAATCTAATATCTTTTATTTTAGTTTTTCGATGGTTCTAAGGATCTCGTCCAGTCTATTTGACTAAAAGAAGTTATTTGAGCGGTAGCTGTTCGGTTGCCCAGATCCTGGCTATTCACCAGGGTCTCCAGTTAGTCTAGTGGTTAAGGCTATGGATCGCCAATCTGGAGAAGGCGGGTTCGATCCCTTTCCGGTCGGGAAAATTTTCTCGACTCCCAGGGCATAGTGTATCATTATGCATGCCTCACAGTATACAAATTCATGCAATGGCAGGCAAAGAAAGCCCTTCAATTAATAACTGTAGAAGTGCTCAAAAAACACTAAGTTGAAGCGAGGCAGGCCAAGTCCCAGTGCGGACGTAGAGCTATGAAGAAGAAGAAAAAGAAGTTTACAACTCCTGGAAATTTATCCGGAGGAAATTATAAAGTCATTCCTGGAGGGGCTCCTAAGGAGATTCCAAGAGGAACAGTTGGAAGAATTTTCCGAGGAAACCTTAGAAGAATTTCCTGAGCAACTCATGTAAGATTTCCATGAAGCCGTCCTGGAAACTCTCGAAACTTCTAGTTTTCTCCAGAATTTAGTACGAACATAACATCAACTCACTGCGTAAAGCCACCTCAGTCACTCGTGCAGTCGAAACACAATCCGGTGTCCACCGAAAGCAAACATCCGAAGGAACAGAACGACCAACGCAACGTAACGTTGAATTGCGAAAAACTCAATCGCTCATGTGTATCGGCGATAACGCTACTACAGCACCAACCAACCAACCAACCAAACGGGCAAGAAGGTGGTATCGTCACGATCGTTTGACTGCAGCATGGGTTTGCCACTGACTGGATAAAAGACGAGAGGGTATTACTGCTTGTAAGTGAAAATGGACTGTCAATGTCGATAGTCGGCAACGACGACGACGACGACGATGGTGAGACGGCTTGCAAGGATTTTTCTGTCCGCTTGCTATCGTGGGTGGTGGCGGTAGTAGTATGGACTTGATTACAAGGAGGACTGTTGTTCGATGGGTAGCAGCACTAAGGTGGATGAATATCTTCTTGTTGTCCGTGACATGTCACTTAGATTGATTGAAGGCAGATATCCGGACAGGTTCGACAGGTTGATGTTGTTTCGATGCGGAGCGGAACTTAATTGAAATCAGGTTCTGTTTGATTAAGAAGTTTAGCTTTTTGGAGTTGATTCACAGCCGGTGTCAGATTTTTTTGTGTCATTCAGTAACACCGATTGCTTGTACAGTAAAAGCATTGATTTTTTTAAATATAAAATTCCATTTCAAAAAAAAAAAAAAAAAATGAGAATTGGTACAAATTCAAAACTTTCAAAAATCCACTTGGATTCAAAACATAATCCAATCGCAAACACAAGTTTGCGAGCATCACTTGAATTTTTAATTTTCAGCTATAGTTTAAGAATTGAATATTGCTTGAATTATTTGCTGCAATTGTTCATATGAAAGGTAGGAATTGTGCTCTGTCCAGCATTTTCTGGAATTTATATTTGATGACAGGTAGAATTTGAGAATTGCTTGCCAGCAGCTGTATATGATATAAGACGTAGCACTAATGAAACAATACTGACAATAGGCTCTCATAGCTCAAACATATACGGCTTTTCGGGCCCGTAGAAAGTTAATCATCAGTATTAACTTCCTTTCCCGATCAGCCTAGATAGCTGTGTAGTGTCGATAGCGAATAGCACTGCGGACCGCCTGTTCTAGTGGTAGGAGTCCACTAACCAGGTGACCCCTTATTCAAGGTGTTATGCGGTTTTATGCTTACCGTGCCTAGGAGTGAATGGTTAGGGAGGGGGGGGAGGGCGGTCTTATATAAACCTAATCGCAAACGGAGCCTGTGGAAAACCAGGGCACCCTCTACAGTATTTTGCCCTTAGGGGCTGTCCATAAACCACGTGGTCATTAAGGGGGGGGGGGGTTTCGGCCAATGACCATTTTGTATGGACAAATAAAAAAATTTGTATGGACTAATGACCACGCGGGGGGGGGGGGGGGGGGTGTTGAAAAGTCTCAAAAATATGACCACGTGGTTTATGGACAGCCCCTTAGGGGAAGACGGGGTAAGAAGGCCCGCCGGGGTAAGACGGACCACCTACAGTTCACCATGAAAATGCCGTTTTCTATAAACTTTCACTTAGTACTCTGTTCAAGTAAGAAATATTTGTCATTTTGAGCCATTTTGCGCAATGTTTATATTGAGATTTTCAAAACAAATAAACAAAACAAAGATTTTGCTCCATGATGATGTATTTGATCTAATTTTGTCGCATATAACCTTAAGGATTTTGATTCGGAATAACGTTTTCAAACCAAAAAAGTAACCCGTTCATAACTTACCAGGAATGTTAACAAAACATAAGAGGAACGGGATTGAGATTGAAAACAAAAATCCTTATAAACTAGCCTCATGAGTAAAATCTGCCCAAGCGGGGTAAAAGCGACCACCTCGAACGGGGTAAGACGGCCACCCCCCAGATCATAGAATAATATGGCTGCACCCAATTTATCGAAAATTGTTTGTTGAAAATAGGCCATTTCACATTAATAAACTCATATTTGCGTTGTTTGCGCTGGACGTAACCAGAAACATCATTTTTGTGATGTAAATGGGTGTTTGAGTATCCATATTTACGATACCCCAATAAAAATAATAAATGGTAACCCCCGGGCAATTATGTTAACCAATTTTCCATGTGAGGGACTTGAAGGAGTCATATCTTATTTCAACGTATGGAATTCAAACATTTCTAATCACTATTATTTTAAAAAATAGTGATGGTCCTTCTTACCCCGCTGGTGGGCCGTCTTACCCCGTTGTCAAAAAATAAAGTGCTTTTTAATCAAATTTTCAAATAGCTCAAAATTATGAAAGTTTCAACAGAACAAATCGAAAAATAATTTTCTTGCATGCCCAACACTTCGAAAAATGATATGCTGTGTTGAAACTAGTGTAATTCATTGTCAGTGTTAGGTTATGATTTTTATGGCTTAGGGTGGCCGTCTTACCCCGTCTTCCCCTACTGTGCTGACCGGAGCAATAGCGCGGTGGACCTTGTGTTTTTCCGAGACAATCGGCTGCCCTTCTTCAATCTCATACTTGAGGCTGGATAAGGGCAGGATTATGAAGACGCCATTGATTAGTTTAAATTTTCACCTATATGGTTTCGCATTATGTGATTTACACAGTGTATTCTGTGCATCCTCGCCTTTGGCGCATTCAAATTGATACCGATCTGGCTTTATAGTTGCTATTATTTTTTGTGCTGTGATTGTTAAGAGTTAAATCTTGCCTAGTTTGGGTAGTGGCTACGGTTTGGATAGCCCAGATCAATCTTCAGCATAAAAGAACAGCAACGATTAATCTTTGCAGACTTATGCAAAATGGTACAGCCCAAGCGGCGTTAGTCCAAGAACATTACTTTCGTAAGGGGATTTTCTATCTAGGAAACCTTGTGAATCCGGTGTTTACTACTTTCAGTAAAAATGAAATGGCAAACTCGCGTGTCATGCCTCGAGCATGTGTGCTTGTCAACAACGCAATCGTTGCTACATTCATCTCTGAACTAACCACTACAGATGTATGTGCTATCACCATCGATGTATCTGTTGGAAACCTCAACAGGAAATACGTTTATTGTTCGGTTTATTTACCGCATGATGCTCTACGGATGCTTTCAAGCAAGTCATCGCATACTGCACTTCAAAAGGCCTTCCGCTAATTGTTGGCAGTGATGCTAATGCTCACCGTACCATCTGAGGCAGCTCAGACTCTATTTAATTTGAGAGGGTCCAGATTGATGGAATACTTAGGTAGTACAGATCATTGATTACTTAACATAGGCAACCGCCCAACCTTAATGGTAAATGCTAGAGAGGAAGTGTTAGATATAATGCTTTGCTCTAGCAGAATTAGTCACGAGCTGATCAATTGACATATGTCAGATGAAGAATCTTTATCTGACCATCGCTACTTTTTTTTTAACATGTGAATTCGCAAACTTTGCGTTTCAGCAATCCCCGGTTAACCAACTGGGATCTCCTAACCGTTTGGTTGCAGCCAAATTTCACTCCAAGCATTGACACTCCAAGTGATTTAAGTAACATTTTGATGACCATATAACCATATAACCTTCATTTTAGTTTTATGATGGTTCTAAGAACCTCTTCTATTCTATTTGACTAAACATGTTACTTGGGCTGCCACCATCATGGAAGCTTTTGAAGAAGCTTGTCATCTGCGGTCTGTGAAGACCACAAGAGGAATCCCTTGGTGGAACTCTGATCTGGCGAAGCTCAGGAAACAATGTAGAAAGAGTTGGAACAGACGACGTTCGGCTGGCTCCGAGGCTTTCAGGTCGGCCCACAAGGCCAACAAGAAAGCTCTCGGTCTGCTGAACGATCCGGCTGAAAAAAACATTCCTACAAATGTTTCCAGTTTGAGTGAAGCTAGTCGGTTGAACAAAATCCTTGCAAAACCTAAGGATTTTCAAATGAACGAACTTCGTTTGCCAAATGGTGATTTCACTTCCTCTGATGAGGAAGTTTTGGAATGCTTATTCAGTACACACTTCCCCGGATGTGTGGATATTACATCTTCTGATGAACCTGATGTCTTTTCCTGTAGTTATGACTCTCTGGCTTCGGCTCGGAGTATCATAACTTTAGAATCGATTGAATGGGCACTAAATAGCTTTGCTCCTTTCAAATATCCTGGGGCAGGGATTTATCCTATTTTGCTACAGAAGGGATTTGATTATTTCAAACATGTTTTGAACAAACTACTTGTTTGCAGTTTTGCTACAGGGTATATTCCCAAATCCTGGCGGGATATTACTGTAAAGTTTATTCTGGAAGTGGATCGTGCGTCGTATGAAGAAGCAAAGAGTTTCAGACGTATCAGTTTGACCTCTTTTCTTTTGAAATGCTTAGAATGCATTGTCGATCATCACATCCGTGATGTTCATCTGGCCAATGTGCCTCTTCATGGGTAATTCTCGCTGAGACCGGCCCACTATTTACACCTTGTTTTCAAAAATGTATAAGGTGCCGATTTTCTGAAAGCCCTAGCTAAAAAAGTAAGAAAAATGCATTTGGTTATTCAAATTGATGGACCCCCCGTTAGTTCGAGCCACAACCATTTTTGCAGACCCCTCGATTTTGGTCAAATGGTGGCTCATTTAAACCGTTATAACTCGAAAGTTTCTCCAAAAACCACCTCAAAACGAATTGTTGTTGAAAAGAGAAAAGATAGAGCTACTATTTGCAATAATAAAAAGTTGGGTCGGCCATATTAATTTTGGCCGCCATCTTGGATTTTTATACCGAAACATTTTTTTCGCCATGAGGGCAACCACCGATTTTCAAAATTTTTGCATCAATTGAAAGCTGAGGCATTTATACATAACATATCAAAAAATAAGAGATGTCTTTTTTTCATATCAAAAGTTATCTGCAGTTTTGTAAATTAAGAGTTTTTGGAGAACTTTTCTAGTTATAACGGTTTAAGGGAGCCGCCATTTGACCGAAATCGAGGGGTCTACAAAAATGGTTGTGGCTCAAACTAACGGAGGGTCCATCAATTTGAGTAACCAAATGCATTTTTCTTACTTTTTTAGCCAGGGCTTTCAGAAAATCGGCACTTTAAACATTTTTGAAGACAATGTGTAAGTAAATAGTGGGCCGGTCTCAGCGAGAATTACCCTCATGTGAACCAACATGCTTACCAATCTGGAAAGTCCACTGTGACTCTTTTACACAAAGTTGTTTACGATATCGAGAAGGCATTCGCTCAAAAGCAACCTTGTTTTGGGTGTTTTCTTAGATATCGAGGGTGCCTTTGACAATGTGCCTTTCGATGCCATATTGGAAGCCGCACGGAGTCATGGTATATCTCCAATGATTTCCAATTAGATTCATCAAATGCTCAAAAACCGATATCTCTTCTCGACGTTGCGTCTAGCATGGATTAGGAAATTGAGTGTTTGTGGATGCCCCCAAGGAGGAGTCTTGTCACCGCTTTTGTGGAATCTCGTAGCAGATACGCTATTGAGGCAACTCAATAATAGCGGTTTTCCTACTATGGTTTTGCCAACGACTACCTAGCATTGACCTGATGCAAAACGCCCTTCAGGTAGTTGAGGGTTGGTGTCGCCAATATGGCCTTTCGGTTAATCCGAGTAAAACATCTATTGTTCTTTTCACGGAAAGGCGAAACCGTAATGGCGTTCGACCTTTGCGTCTCTTTGATTCTGAAATCGATGTGACTGAACAGGTAAAGTACGTTGGAGTCATTCTTGATTCCAAGCTTTCCTGGACACCTCACATTGAGTTCAGAATCAAGAAAGCTTGTATGGCCTTCGGGCAATGCCGGCGAACCTTTGGTACAACTTGGGGTCTAAAACCCAAGAATATCAAATGGATCTACACAACTGTTGTTCGGCCAATATTGGTCTATGGATGTCTTGTGTGGTGACAAAATGGCAAAGTGAGAACGGTCCAACCAAAATTAGGCCATCTCCAAAGGATGTGCTTAATGGCGAAGTCTGGAGCGTTCTCTTCAACTCCCACGGCAGCGCTCGAAGTTCTCTTTGACGTTGCCCCACTACACATTCATCTCAAACAATAAGCACTTTCTTGCACTTACCGCCTATGAGTACTGGGTTTACTAGAGGAAACTCCTGTGAACCTCAGTACAACACACACATCTCGTTGTTTCCACTTTTGGTGAATTGGAACAAAGTTGTCCTTGTACCAAGTGATCTTACAATTGCTTGTAATTTCCCAAATAGGACATTTTCCACGAAATTCCCTTCCCGGGAAGAGTGGACATATCTGGATATCTGGAGAGAAGTATTTCAGACGGCATCGTATGTTACACTGATGGCTCCCTTCTCGAAGGTCGAGCAGGTGCTGGTGTTTATTCTCGTGAGCTAAGGCTGTATCAGTCTTACTCACTTGGTAGACACTGCACCGTTTTTCAGGCCGAAATCTTTGCTCTTATGTGCGGAGTGCAATCAGCACTTCAGCAGCACGGAATGGGCAAAGTAATATACTTCTGTTCAGATAGCCAGGCTGCTATTAAAGCACTTGCGTCGGCCAACTCCAGGTCGAAGATAGTTATCGCTTGTCGAACTCAAATCGAGGAGCTGAATTCAGCAAACGCTGTTCACCTTATATGAGTACCTGGCCATTCTTCCATCGCTGGAAATGAAATGGCTGATGAGTTAGCTCGCACTGGAGCATCATACATGATTTCATTGGCCCTGAACAATTCCGGTATCCAAGTGTTGGGTAAAGCTTCAGATTGATACCTGGGCTGTCACTTAGTTTGGAGTCATGTCGTCAAACAAAATTGTATTGTGCTGAGCCATCTCTAGGGGTGGCGAAGTATCTAACAAATCTGTCAAAGCAGAATTGCAACATGCTGGTCAAAGCATTGACTGGCCACTGCCGACTCAGCTATCACATGGCGAATATTCAGCAAGCTGATTCATTGGCATGTAATAGCTGTGAATCCGATTATGGAACTTCGTATCATTTGATATGTAATTGTCCAGTTTCTGCGCAACTGCGTTTCCGAATATTCGGTATATACTTATTAAGGCGAAACTGGAAGCAGTTCCTAATTTTTTTGGTTTTTGATTTTTTATTAAATAACGGCCAATGTCTACCCGCCATACAAATTTCAAAATGTTTGTATGACGAAAGTCTACGAGGGTGGAGGGGGGGGGTCTGAGATGACCAAAATTTGGTCTACGTGGTTTATGAACAGCCCCTAAGCTATGGAACAATACTGACGTTGAGCTATGAGACTGAAATATCATTATAGCAATAAAATGCTTTTCAATTTAAAAAAAAAAACAATATAGGGGATGCATGATTATTAGGGAAGGGTATCCTATTTTGGTTACTTTCCGCTTAAAACTCAGTCAATTTTATAAATAAAGTCTAAAATATTCGTAGACGATTGGGTGCGTACGTATCTCACCGCGTATAAACATTTTAGTCAATTGATATACAATCAACTGAGTTTTGAGCAGAAAGTCTCCAAAATAGGACCTACTTCCAAGTGGTCTCACAGTATGGTATAAAACCTTTTGAACATCGATTCGTTTTGTTTCAACTGAAGTACAATCAAATAAAACTAGCTACAGAGAAATAACAAATGGCTCCATTCTATACAAACGTCACCCCTTCCGCACATTAAGGAACCATCTTATCTATACAGTCTACACCTGTTACCTTCTCTGAAATGGAAACGTTCGATTCCCACCCATTTCAACTCTCAAACTGTAGATAGTCTGTCCCACACCACCGCCAACAGTAACAGGAAACGTTGATTGAAAATTGCTACCCATAAAGGATTCCACCTGATTATCATAAACGAAAAATCAAAGGTATCCCATCTAGCTAGGCAACAAACGTTCTTCTGGTCCGATATAAAACGGACCCCAATCAAAGCACCGTTCGTTGGAATAAAAACGCCCTCTGTTGCTACCTTTAAATCTTCTGCCTTTTCCCGTCCGCTGTTCATCCTAACGGTGGCGGCGACGGCAGCCGTCCAAGGGACAACTACACATCAACTCCAAATGGTGTACCTACCGATGCTGTGAATCCAATTTCGAATCGATTCCCGCCCTCCAGAGGACGGCCATTCAGTTCCAGTCAGTCTTCCGCGCAGTTAGAACAAGAGGTATGGTCGCAAAATAGAAAAAAAAAATCCAAGAACCGATACTCGAATCCAGTTAACCCTATCCACCAGCTGGTGTCGTTTTCGCACAGTAGGAAGGTACCTTCCGAAAAAATCACCTACCAGAAGCAGAAACCGTTTTGTTTCAGATTGTTCCGATGCGAAGAGTTGGAAAAGGTAGAAATACATCTAGGTGGTGGAAGCGACATACTGCTGCATAGTGGGAATCAAAATCTACAAAATTCAATTGACATGAGGCAGTCAACGAGAGAAAAAAACTGAAGACATACGGCATACGGATGACCATTCGGTTGACTCTTTTCCGTATTCCATCCTTGTCAACTAATAAGATAGGTACCTGTCTATTTTCATTCATAACTGGAAGGTTTTGTTTTACGGTTTTCTTTCATTCATTCATTCGAGTATTTTTTTTACATTCAAGCATCAATATCACGCCTCAATACTCGGTTTTCGGCCTCTGCGTTCAGCTTCAATAATGCCCAATGCTCGTCAGATCAACTTTCATCTGGGCAAGATTAGCCGCCCGCTCTTGCTCCTCGCAAACTCCTCCGAAACTGTTGCAAATACCGTCTTTGAAAATTGAAAGATTGTTATTATCGGTATCCAACTATTTGGTCAAATGTTGTTTGGCTGAATGTCATTTGGCAAATTCAGATTTGTGATCCAACTCCGCCCGGTTACTAACAGGAGTCTCAGAGTTGGTGCTAGCATAATCAACAGAGATTTTTCCTTCTTTGAGTAGGTACGAGCTGTTCTCTGCAGACTTACGTTGTTTTCAGCGGTGATCCATTTCTTGGTTTAAGTTTATAACAACTCCTAAAATTTGTAACGCCAAAAATAGATCCAACTGTTTGTTTTAAATTCCAAATTGCGCATGTTTCATCAATGATATTGTGAAAGCAGAAGAATTTTTTCTCTAAAATACATTGAATAAACAATGGTTTTAAAGATACTGAAGATAACTTATGGTTACGAAAAGTACCTAGTGATTCCGGAGAATACAATCGGTTATGGATGCATGATGTGTTCAGGAAATTCAAGAAAACGCTAGTGATTCCGGAAATAAAACCAATAAATACAAGTTCGATAAATCTCCAGAAGAGAAAAAAAAAATTTAGAAGCCCTTTCTAAAAATTTCTGCAGGAGATACGCAATGAATTTTCTCAGAGAATCCTCAAAGGACTCCCTCAAGGCATACTCAAGGAATTTCCTCAGGGATTACTCCTAGAATTCAGTTAGGGCTTCCTCAAGATATTTCTCTATCATTTCCTCAGGGATTACTCCAGAAATTTCCTAACGAATTCCTTAAAAATTTTCTTTAGCCAATCCATGAGGAATTCCCTCAAGGATTTCTCAAGAAATGTCCTCAGATAGTCCTCAAGGAATTATCTCAATAAATCCTAAACAAATTTCCCAGAGATTACTCGAGGAATGTAATCAGGGATTCATTAAAAAAATCTTTCCACAGAACCCTCAAAAAAATCCCTCAGGTATTACTCAAGAAATTTTCCCAGAGAACCCTCAAAGAATTGCCCCAGGGATTACTTAACGAATTTCCTCAGGAATTCTTCAAGAAATTCCCCCTGTAATCATCAAGAAACTCTCAGAAATTTTTCAAAACTAATACTCAGGGATAACTTAAAGAATTTCCGAAGGGCTCAGGGCTTACTCAAGGATTTTCATCAGGAATTCCTAAACCAAATCCCCCAGCGAATTCTAAAGAAGTTCCTTCAGGGATAACTCATGGAATTCCCTCAGGGAATAGACAGTGAATTCCCTCAAAGATTCATCAAGCAATTCTTCCAGAGAATCCTGTAGTAATTTCCTTGGGGATACCGCAAGGTGTTTCCCCAGAGAATCCTCAATGAATTTCCACAGAGGTAACTGAAGAAAATCAGGCATTTCTCTAGAAATTTCCCCAGAGCATCCTCGAGGAATTCACTCAGAAAGTTTCCTCAGAGAAATTTCCTCATTGAATCCTCAAGCTACGCTCACAGAAATAACTCAAGGAATTAAGGCATTCCTCAAGGAATTTCCCCAGAGGATACTCGAGGAATTCTCTCAGGGATTTATCAAGCAATTTCCTCAGAGTTTACTGAAGGAGTTTCCTCAGGAATTCTTCAAAAAAAATATATCAGAGATTCATAAAAAATGATTTCAGGGAATCCTCAAGGAATTGCCACAAAAATAACCAAAATTTTTTTTCTCAGGGCTTCCTTAAGGATTACTCAAGAAAATTTCTCCGAAAATCTTCAAGCAATTCACTCAGGGATAACTCTTGAAATTTCCTCTGATAATGCTCAAGGAATTTCTTCAGGAGGTCCTCAAAAAATTGGAAATCCTCATACAATTTCCTCAGGGATCACTCAAAGAATTTCCTTTGGAATAACTCAAGGGATTTCTTCAGGGATTTCTCGAGAAATTTTCACAGAGAACCCATAGAAGATCTTCCAAAAAAAATCATGAATAAATTATTCGAGAAATATCCAGACTAATGTTTCCGGAATTTCTGGAACAGTTATTGGAAAAATCCATGGATGATTTCTAGTGAAATTTTGGGACGTATTACTGGAGGAATTATTTACGGAGTTCCTGTAGAATTATCGTTGAACATACTTAAAGTTGAATGCTGAGATCAGCTGTGCGAATCTTGGTTAAAGTTCAATAGCTGAAATCTCGGCTAAACGCTTGGATGATAGCTGTACCCATGGGTGCTGCTGTGAATTAATTGCTATGAATTAACTTTCTGCTAATATCTCAGTTAAATTGCGATTACCGAGCGCTCGGCTGTGCGAATCTAGGCAAAAGAATGGAAATTGACCGAGCTCAACTGAGTGTGAATGATTTCCTCAATAACTCATAAAAAATATTTCTGTAAGTATCTTTGGAAGAAGCTTTTACAGAATTTCATTAAACAATTCTTCCTTGAATTATTTAAGGAATTGTTGATGTAAATATCCCCTCAAATTCTGGATATCTAGAGTTCCTAGTGTAATTTATGATAAATTCTTGAAGATGTCTATGGAAACATTTCACAGGGAATACATGAAAGAATCACCGCATAAATCTTTCAGGATTTTACAAAGAAACACTTGGACAAACTCATTGTAAAATTGTTCAAGGAATTCCTTCAATTATGTTTGAAAATTTCCTGAAAAAGTTAAAAAAAACCTTGGTCAACATCGTATGAGAATTTCCTGTGAGGATTTTCAGAATTAAACATGGACCAATCCTTAGTAGAATAGTTCGAGGAATCTATGTAGGAAGCTGAAAGAACATATAACTAATCCCTTAAGAAATTGTTGACGTTTCAAGAACGTTCCCGAGCAGAAGAAAATATGTTATTTTGACATAATAACTGCATAATGGAATCAGTGATTTTTATGTTATTAACATATCATATTATGTTATAAACTTGTCTCTCATGAGCGGCAAAAAAAACAAAAATCTTTACAAAAAAATGTTCCTGGAAGACCAATTTAATAACATGTTTCGTTTGATTCAATAACAACTTAATAACAATGAAACTTGCAATGAATTTGAAAATTTGTTATTGTTGTGTTGTGTTGTGTAGTTCATCACATACCAGTACATTAGAATAATAACAAAACTTGGTCTAAAACAAAGTACATTATTCAAATGTTAGTGGATGAATCTTAATAACTTGATCATAATAAAATAAGATTGCCCAACAAAACATGTTATAAAAAAGTAATACTTTGATAAGTTATTAATAAAAAAAATATGATATAAAAACGGGCTTATTCTGTTGATATAAATTTGATATTTTCCTCTGCTCGGGTTGAGAAATTGTTGACGAAATTCTTGGAAAAAGTGTCCTAAGGAATGTTTGAATGAGTTCTTGTATGAATCTTGTGGGAATTCTTGGCGAAACTTTGGATGAGTTATTCACAAAATCCTTCAAGAAATAAGAAGAGAGACCGGAGTTATTTCTGGAGAACCCTAGAATGAAATCTTTGAGAATTTCCTAGCATTATCTTTGAAGTATTTCTAGACAGATTCACGGAATATCCTTCGTGTGTTTTTAGATATCTGGAGGAACTTTTTGACGAGTACCTGGAAGAACTGAACTTTTAACGGAATTCCTGTAGGTATCTTTGAAGTATTTCCTGCGAAAATAATTAGAAAATTTACCCTAGAACCCATTATTGGAGTAACCTTTACAGAAATTACTTAGATAATTATGATACTTTGAGAAAATTCTGAAAGAACCCTTTGGAATAGTTTTTGGAGAAGTCCTATAAGGTATTCCTAGCATTATTTTTGAACAATTCTTGGAAAAGTCAAGAATAACTGCTGGAAAAAAAATGCAAGAACATCTGCAGCACTCCATAGCGTTGTATTGAAGAATTTTTAAAGAGATCCTTGGGAGACTACCCATGATCGCATAGTCGACGTAACCACCATTGACAATGTCAGCATTCACAAGCTAATATATATCCCATGAGCATAGTTGTGGCCAGTTTTATTCAATAAAGCACAAGATCTAATCACTAGCTAGATGCCAACGTAAAAAAAATCTAAAACTTTTCATTATTCATTGTTAAAATTTAAAAAAATATGTTGAAAACCACAGTGGCGCTTACGTCAACTATGTGAATATGGGCAGGAGTGTTCCTGGATAATTCTGAATAAATTTGAAAAATGTGTACTAGAGTCTGGAAAAACTCCTGGAGAAAGTCAGTGACGGAATGCTGAAAGCAACCTTATAGGGTTGTTTTATGGGGAAATTCCAGGCATAACCTTTGAAAATTACCAGCACAGCCCATGGAATAATTTCTGGAAAAATCCAAAGAACTTTTTGAAGAATTTGATTATAAGAAGCTACTGTACTGTGGAATTTTTAATGAGTTTCTCTATGATCTTTCTCCCTGAAATATCATATTTATCATTTTACCGATGTTGCAATATTTCTTCGCGAACTTTGATATTTCAAAAGGAATCTGGTTAATATTATCGAGATGGGACCTTCAATTCAAGCACTTGCGCAGAGGGGGGGGGGGGGGTTAACCTCACCCAAGCAAAGGCGGATAACTAAGTGATATCACTTTGATAATAAACTACACAGCAAAAAAATATGAAAGTTAAACAGCACGTAATTTGAAGATCATCTGAAATTTGCGACAGAAATATGTAAATCGCCAACATTCAACGTCAGCCGAGCAGTCCGCTGCTGGTCAGACGGCTTGTTTACAGATTTTAAAGCATATTCCGGAGACGAACCAGCCTCGGGCTGAAAGTCTCGATAATAAAGATAAAAAAAACATATTCGCTTTAAATTTACATGCATCTGCTATAAACCATGCCAGCCACTCACTCTCCGTCGTCAGCTAAAGAACAACTGCTCGCAGCTGTGGCGGTTTCCCCGTTGTCTCTCTCAGTACTCTTTGCAGCAGTCGGAGCATGTCGTGAATGCGTGCATTATGGTAGAAGCAGTTTAACTTTGACTGTCTGCTATTCAACAAGCTGAGATAGCCGAGAGAGCTCGGGCGTGCTACTCACACTCCAAGGATCTGAGTTCAATCACTCGGTCAGGGTTCGAGACCCACTGGGCGCAGTAGTTGAAAACATGGGTTATAGTTATAAGAAACTTTTTTTCAACTGCTAACCATGTCGGTAAAGTAGATTTTTACTATTTCGTCGATAAAATAGCTCGGAATGATAACTAAATAATATCAGAACCTGTTTTCAATCAGCTGTATTTTTTCATGTTGATAACTAAATGTAATATTGAATAAAATATTGTATAACACAATTAGTTATCAACTTGAACTCAATGATAACTTAACTTCTTATCATTTTGGTATTCGTGGAGTAAATTTGAGTTATCATTTTTGTTATGTTGGCTCTTAATTCAACCTAAATGATAACTAACAGAACTTGTTATCATTTTGTTATCCGCCTTTACTCAGGCAACCACCCCTTCTGTTCGCGGGCCAGAAGTAAGGCCGTTACAAATATTTATTTCACTTTTTGTCCCACCAAGATTTGGCTGGTCGAGGGGGGATAAAAATAATAAAGTAATTTATCTGAAAAATATTGAAAACTCACATATTTGTTAAAGAATTTTGATACATATTTTCCATGTGCCCCCTCAAAATGCAAAATCCAGCCAAATAAATTTGAAAAGGGGGGGGGGGGGTATTCGAGCAGAGTCTGACAACAAAATGATAGCAAATCGAAAACTCGATTTGTATTCAATAGCAAATTGATATTACATTTTGATATCAGCTGGTCTTGACTAAATATGATTTCAAACTTAGATTTCGTTTTGCTGTCACTTCAAACTATTTAAAAAAAATAAGTTTTTAAGTTATTTCATAACTTTTAGGCAATCTTGTATAATAACTTCAGGAATATACCATTAGTGTAGTTATCTTATGGCATTTAGGATTTGAAATCAATCGAAAAATCCCTAATTTAACGATTTTTCCATTTTTTCGTACTGATAGCAAAACCAGTTATCAATTTGCTATCGCTGATAGCAGGAATTGTTTTCACCTTGCTGTTACGGGAACATTTTTCTGCTCTCATTTTTGATGTTTTAACCGTTAAAACGACCAAAACGACAACAACCTGAGTTATCATAATTTGCAATATCACAACATCAAAATTTGTTTTCAATTTGCTATCAGACTTTGCTCGGGTAGACAAAAGGTCCAAATTAAATTTGTACCAGCCTAATTTACCAAGCATCTTTATGGAAGTTTTCTTATGATTTTTTGAGAATTTTCCCCAGATCTTTCATGAGTTCGTCAAAGAACATATGAAAAATAAGTACTTGAAAATAGCCATTAATCTCAAAAAAGATTGATCAATATCCTGTGTAGAAGGTATTTCTACCAAAAATAATACCAGTTACTCGCCAGCTCTCAACTATATAGTTCACGCATTATAGGAGAAAATTCAGAAGGAATATTATTCACATCGGCTTGCAAATGCTTTCTTTTAGTAGTTTCCAAGCAAGTCCCGAAAATGTTCTTGAAGGTCGTTCTGAGGCAATCCCTTCAGAAACTCCTGAATGAGCTTCTGGAAGCATTCTCGAGTAAAAGAATGCCCCAGAGATTTCACAATACTATTTCCGGAGGAATTTTTTGAATTTCTGGAAGAATTTGAAAGCAGTTTTAAAAGAAGTTTTAAATATTCTGGAGGATCTGTCAATTTCAGAATAATTTCAACAGGGATTTCCGTGATAAATCTTAAAAAAAATAAACATCCGTGAGTATTTCCAGAGGAGCATCGGGGGGATGATTTCAAAGCGGAATTTTTGACATAGTTTGCGTAGTAGCTTCCAGAATAAACTGAGAAACCTGAGAAATATCCAGGAGACACTTCTGGTAAATTCCCGGTGCAAAGAATTCCTTGATAAACTTCTGAAAGAATTCACGGTAAAACTTCTCGAAGAATTCCTAGAGAAACTGCCGAACGAATTTCTGGTGGTTCTTCTGGAAGGATTTCCAGAGCAACTTGCGGAACAATTAAGATTGTGGCAGAAACCAAAGAGTAATCCCCAGAGGAACTAAAATAACTTAAGGACAAGGTATTTGGAGTACATTGCTCAAAATTTTTAGAGCACCGTTTTTTTAGAACCGATGAACGGATTTGGATTAAAATGCATCACGCTGTTGACAACCACAGAATAATTAGCGTGATGCATTTTCATCCAAATCCGTTCAACGGTTCTAAAAAAACGGTGCTCTAAAAATTTTGAGCTATGTACTCCAAATACCGTGTCCTTAAAGACAAAGACACGGAAAGCTCCGAAGCAACTTCCGAAATAACTTAAAGACAAAGACACGGACACGTTTAATGCTTCCAGTGAGCTATTCGCTCTTTGAAGGAAGCATGACACTAGCCAACGGACTAGCATGCAACGCCTAGTGACACAGCCAAAAACTTTTCCTGACAGCTGCGGTGGGAATCGAACCCACGCCCCTCAGCATGATGCGACTAAATGCTTGGTGACACTTGCCGCACGGCCACGAAGCCACATGTTCCGCCTCAACTTATAGATATATCAACAGTGGAACATTTTCAAGAAATATCCAGAGAGACTCCTAAATGAATTTCTGGTGGAAGTCTTAGAGGAACTTCCAATGCAACTTCTAAAGCAATTCCAGGTCGCCCATAAAAATAGTCACTGGAACTCCTACAGTAATTTTTCGACCGAAGTAGTAGAGATATTTTAGGGAAAAATAGAGGTATTTGCAAAGAAACTCCTGAACAAATTCCCGGAATGATTCCCGGAAGAAACTCCCAAAATAATTCACAGTTAAACTACTAGGACATTCCCAGTGGAACTTCCAGGAATTGCCAGCGCGCCTTCTAGAGGAGTTTTCAATGGCATTCCTAGAGAAATTCCCAACCCCTAGCAAGACACACGTCACATGAGGGAAACGGCAGCTCAAGTTTTGGTCATATAGAAGTCAATTTGATGTTATTCTAACATTACGTTAAAGTAACGTCAGAATAACTTCTATTCAATCAAAACGCTGCCGTAAGTCTTATGCGATTTGCGTGGATGGAACTCCTGGAGGGATTCCCGGAGAAACTCCCAAAGAAATTTCTAGTGAAATTCCTAGAGCACATCTTAGTAAAACTCCTCCGTGGAGCTCCTTAAAGAAATGGTATTGACACTTATGTTTAGAGATATTGTTATATCCTAGAGGCGTTCCCAATGAAACTTTGAGAGAAATTTGCAATGAATCCTGAAGGAACACCCAGAGGTCAGGTATAAGTGGGTTGGCTCCTGAGACACGTTCTCCTCCATTTGGGAAATGTGTGTCTCCCAGTTGTACTGCTGCAGTACAAAGTGAACAATTCTCGGATCAATTTTTGGAGAAATTCTCGTAATCAACTCCTGGAGAATTTTTTGAAGCAACTCTTGGTGGAATTCCGGGAGGAATTCCTATAGGAATTTGCTTTTCAAATACAAAAGGAATTCCCAAAAAAAAAAAAATCGCGGAGAAACTCCTGGAGGAATTCCCGCGGATGAAATTCCGGAGGAACACCTGGAGGAACTCCGGGAGGAACTCCTGAAGCAATTCTCGGAGGAAGTAGTGGAGTTATTCTCGGAAGAATTCCTGGCGCGATTCCCGAAGGAACTCTAGCAGCAGTTCGTGGACAACTCCTAGAGTTTTTTTCCGGAGGAAATCCTGTCGCAATTCCTGGAGGAACTACTAGACCTAGAACAATTCCTGAAGAAACTCCTTGAGAAATTTCCGGAAATACTCCGGAGCAACTCCTGGAAGAATTTCCGATTGAATTTCTCTAAGAATTGCCCGAAAGAATTCTCGATAGAACTCCTAGAAGAATTCCTGGAAAACTTCTAGAAAAATTCCCGGAGGAATTTCAGTAGGAACACCTAGAGATATTTTCTGTGGTACTCCTAGAAAAATTTGCACTAAAATTCCAAGAGCAATATCCGTTGGAAATCTTGGAGGCATTTGCTACGAAGATTCTGCAAGAATCCCCAGTGAAACATCTGGAAGAATCCTCCGCAAAATTCCTAAAGGGTTTCACACTGGAGTTCCTTATGAAACTTTCAGTGGAACTCTTGAAGAAAAAAAATCCTACGAAGCTCCTGGAGGGATGTTCTATAGCAGTGTTTCCTTGAGTGTTTCTCAAAGTATAGGTCCCAGGCTGATGTTTTGGTGGGTCGCGAAAGCTTTGGCGATATTGTAATAAATGTCTTAATTAACTGACGTCAAGCGATTTTTTTTTTAAATTCTTAACCACTCAACCTAATTTACAGCTCTTTTGTCCACTAGGGCACTACGTGAGCGATTCCAATTAGCAGCTGCACGTCCATTTTTGCACAGCGCCTAAATGTATTCTATTGTTCTACTATATCGAACTGGTTGCTTGTTTGTGCTGCTTTCACTTTCTACCCTATCATGGTAGAATGATGAGGACGAGGATGTTGATGTGTGGCTGTTAGACTAGTTAGACAGTGTTAGTTGTTCCTTTTCCAGTCCGATTGGGGGTCCATTATGAATTGCCGTTCACCGATGTCCAAGTATCACTGTCCGTTTGAGCTATAGGCTGAGAAGAAGGTCAGTGTCAGCTGCTTTCAGGGGGAAAGAGCAACTGACGAAAGTGCCGGGACTGGGATCGAGCCCATGAACCCATGCTTATGAAGCAAACGTGTGACCTCTTGCGCTACGGGCCCCGGTAATATTATCTCTAGTTATCCCTCAGGAAATTCTTGGAGATTTTCTTGGGAAATTACTTGAAGATTCTCTGGGGAAATTTCTTAAGTAAGGTGGAGGAAAATTATTGAGAAATCTTTGAGGACATTTCCTGACTTATCCCTGTGGACTTGTTTAGAGGATTCCCTGAGAGGATTTCTTGAGGATTCTTCGAGGAAATTTCTAAAGGCACCTCTGAGGTAACTCCTTGAGGATTCTCTGAGAAAATTTCTTGAGTAATCCCTGGGAAAATCGTAGCGTAATATCAAGGAAAATTTTTGACTAATATCTAAGGAAATTCCTCGAAGAGGCTCTGAGAAAACTCCTTACTTGAGTAACTCGTGAAAGAATTAGGGCATAGGGTAATTTCTAAAGTTATCCCTGAGGATTCTCTGAGGAATTTTTTTTTTTAGATATCCCTGAGAAAAACCATTGAGTAATTTCTGTGGTAATTCCTTAAGGATTCTTTGAGAACACTTCCCCCATCTCTGAGGGTATTTCTTAAGGATTCTCTGAGGAAATTCCATTGGGGTTCCTTGGGGAAATTTATTGAGGAAACCCTTATACAATTCCGCGAGTAAACCCTAAGGAAACTTAATTACTTTTTTGGGAGAATTCCTTGAGTAACCAATGTGGAAATTTTTTGAGTCATTCCTGAAACCCATATAATTCTATGAGGATTCACTGAGGAAATTCTTAGCGTAATCCTTGAGTACATTTCTTTTGGATCCTCTGATGACACTTCTTGAACTATTTTTGGGGAAATTTCTTAAGCAATCCCTGATGGAATTCTTGGATGATTCTCTAAAATTTTTTGAGTAATTCCTGAGGATATTCCTTAAATAATCTTATTGAAATTTTCGAGGATTCTCTAAGGAATGTAATCTTTTCTTATTAAATTTGTGGAAGAATCCTTGGAGAAGTCCTGGTGTATTTTTTGAAAGAGTTCCTAAGGAAATCCTGACAAAATCTTCGAAGATATTCCGTGACGATTTTCTAAAAAAAATCAGTTTGCATTTCATAGTTTTTTTAAGACTCCATGAACGAGCTTCTGAAGGATTCTTGGGGAAAAAATCGTAAAGAATTTCTAGACGAGCCTTGAAGGCATTTCTGAGCGAATATGAATATTTGAAGAAATTACTGAAGGATTTTTTGAATAAATTTCTGGGAGCGGCTTCGGAAAAAAAAATCTGCGAAGGATTGATGAAAGAACTTTCAGGGAAAATTAAAAAAAAAATGATGATTTCGGTCAGGCATTCTTAGAAAAACCCTTGAAAAAATCGTCGAATGCATCTCTGAAGAAATTCCTGGAGAAATCTATCAGGGAAGAAATTCTGAAAGATTTCTTGAATTCCATTTTCTGTAGGCTCAGTGTACCAGTTATGGCTATAGTACCTCAAATTCGCCATAGTTGATTTTCAACCTTTAAAGATACAAATCAAAAAGAAAAAAAATCATGAAAAACAGATCACGATCACAAAAGATGATTGCAATCATTCAAACTTCACAATTTGCTCAAATTATGGTAGAAATAAATCATTTTCCTTAACTTTTCGGCCTCCTTGCACCCTATTTCGCCATAGTGTACCAGTTATGGCAAATCCCATAAGGAATGCATGTAAATAGTGCGAAGTGGAACCCAAATTAACAAATGTGTCCATAACTGGTACAGGGTTCCTATCATTGGCACACGCCGTAATAAATACTGAAAGTGGTTTTGATTCCGTTTTTATATTTTTCCTGTGAAGTATGAAAACTAATCAATCATTTGACTTATTGTTTACATTCGTCGGTCTTCTTCTTATTTTTGTAGAAATAGTTTTTCTTAGATAGTGCGATAACTGGTACAGGCACCCTATATGATTTATACTGTGTTGTATTAAAATCTGCCACTATCTGGTTCCGTGGGCTGACTCTTCACGCGTTCATCTCTTCGGCTTATGAAGGTTTAATATTATTTAACAGTTAGAAGTCAAACTTCAACAGCTAGTAATTTGCTTGGCTCTTCTGTTCATAGTCACATTTTTGTTTTGGAAATTGAGTTGACGTCAGCACTGGGTCCTACCCTTCATCTGAAATAAAAGCGAAAGCTATCAGATGAAGAAAAAAACTCGAAATCGGTTCAGTTTGATGATGCTACTGACGGCCATCCAGCGCAGCCTGTGCCAAGTCCATCTCAAAGTCTGCGACTGCGACAGTCTTTCTTCTGAGGCGGTGCAGATATACAGTATACTATACTAGACCATTTGCAGCAAAGTAACGAAACCCATATCCGACCCGACTCTTTCGGTCGCCGTCATCCTCCATACTCATGATGTGATAGCTGAGAGCTGATACTTTTCCAAGTCCGTCTGGCTGCCGGTGGGCGTCCGAAGATTCCTCCTTCTCTAGCTGCTGGAGGAAAAGGTTTCCCAAACGGATGGGTCGTAAAATTTTATTCCGTTCACTTTATATACCGTTTTCTTATCGCTTTTAAATGATCTTGAGAATGAATCCTTTTTCGCTGGGATCTGTTTCCGCATTGCAACGGTACTGCTTGGGGTTTTCGTTCCGAAGTTCTTGCTAATCATTTATGGATGCGGACTTTCGCTTGCGTCGAAGCAATATTTAGTTCGATCAGCAAATTAGGTTGCGTGTGTCTCACATCAATGTATAAAAACAACGATATATGATACAGCATTTACGAATGCAAAACTGGTCAATTGGTCAAGAAATTTAGCAACTGCTGTGGGAATATTCAAGACGTCATACCTGAAAGCAGACAAAGTTTTCAATGATTTCTATTTGGATGCATTTTTTTCAATAATTTACTCAGTTTATGAGTAAATGCCTTGTATTTTAGTTAACCAAAACGTTTTGCAAATTCGTAAAAGATGCCTGTGTTTTTGTTTTGCCTCGCTGAGTTGTGCTCGAGTGTTCCCAATGCCCGATTTGTTACGAGAAGTCATTTATTATCATTTATACTAATAACGCATTACGACGACACTGAGTACTCTTGAGCATCGATCAGTGCGCACATATCACACCTGACTGACAAATCCCTAAACTCTTCTGCAACTGTTTTTGCTCCAAACGATGATGACGACGACGCTTACCGAAAAACTTCCTTGCTGATGATGACGAGACCTCAGGACCTCAGGTCTCATCGTTCGAAGAGCAATCCTTGTTGGAAGAAGTTAGATCCAGCAGGCCCGAAAGGTTCACTCCATGAGCTTCATTCATTCGGATAATTAGTAGCATATTCCCCAGCCAACGCACATAAGAAGAAATCCATCTTTTCCGACTTTCTAAACAATCTTTGCGAAGCATGAGTATGAAAACCTAACTGAGCTGTAGGTATTGTGTGCCTTTTCGGTTCAAGAGTTTTACTCCCAAGGGGGAAACTCATACGTGTCTACGGAAAAGATTTGAAATGGATCAACTTCCTGTTAGGTGGAGAATTTTCCCCTTCATCAACTCCGACGACATGGAAGGGAGTTAATTTAAAATAATTACCTCACTCTGAATCTAAAGGGGTACCACGTTTAATTCCGTGATGGATGTGTTCTTAAAATGCTTTACACGGTGTGATGAATGCTAATTTCAGAAGAAACTTTAAACAAGATGATTGACATAATGGTTAGCGGAAGTTAGCGTTTTCAGATACCTACTTGAAGGAAAAAACGTCCTACTCTTAATTTGTATATTTCTAGCGAATCCTTTATGATCATATATTTTCGTGCTTGTTATTTAGTCTTTCTGATTATGATATTTTTTTATTTCATTATTGCAACCCATTTTAATAATAAAACTATTGTAACTAATCACTGATGTTCAATACTTGAGGTCATGGACTCTGACCAGTGACCATATCACCTATGGCGATGGTCAAACTACGCTCAGAACTCTTCGTCATCAACAATGTACGGTACAGGCGCCCGCCACGGTACAATCTAGATTGACTGTAACAAATGGATTTCATCTCGGCTTTCGTGCAGACTCTCAGGGCAGCGTTGCCAGACGATGGCGAGCTCGGCGTGCCTTCTCTAGAAGACTGCTGTCCGGGAACTGTTTTGACTCAATCTCGCCCCTTTGACCTATTATCACCCCAATCATCGAAAAATGCTTGAAAATAAAGATTTTTTTAAATTTTTAAATGTTTTTTATAAATTAATTTTAATTTGAAGTGTACCCTGAGAATTCCTCCGGGAATTTCTCCAGGAGTTCTTTCGTGGAATTCCTCCAAGAGTTCCTCAGCGGAATACGCCCAGGAGTTCCTTTGCGGATTTTTTTTTTCCTGGAGATAATCTGCCGATCTGCTCTTGGAGTTGCTCCGCAGATTTCCTCCTCTTAGAATTCTTCCTGGTTCTCCCCGCGGAATTCCTACAAGAGATCCAACACGGAATTCTTACAGGAGCTCCTCCGGGAATTCCTCTATGAGTTCCTTAGTTCGTCTGGAAACTCCTGCAGGAGTTCCTCCGGAAGTTCAATCGAAAATTTCCTGCTACAAGTTATTCTGGGAATTCTTCCGAGTACTTCTGCTATTGGGAATTCCTCTAGGAGTTTCTCCGATAATTTCACCCGGAATTCCTGCAAGAGTTCCACCGGGAATCCCTCCGAAAACTCCTCCAGGAATTATTCCGGAAATTCCTCCAATGGTTCTAGGCGGAATCCCACCTTCCACCTCCGGTGTTACTTCGCGGAATTCCTCCAGGGAGTTCCGTCGCGGAATTACTCCGGAAATTCCTGCAAGAGTTCCCTGGTGAGATTTTAACCAGGATTTCTTCCTGAAAATTCCTGCAGGATTTTATCCGGAAATTTATCCAGGGAACTTTTCTAAAAGTTTTTCCGCGATTTCCTATAATAGTTCCGACAGTAATTTCTCAAGGAGTTTTATTGGGAATTTTTCCTACAAGTTTTTTCCAGGAATTCCTCTTGAAATTTCCCAAGACTTCCTCCACAAATTCTTCCAGGAGTTTCATTGGGAAATCCTATAAGAAATCCATTGGGAGGTCCTCTAAGAGTTGCTTGAATAATTCCTCCGCAAAGTTTCTTCAGAATCCTGAACTCGAGTTCCTTCTTGAAACTACAGGAATTACTCCGCGGAATTCTTCCAAGAGAGAAATTCCTCCAGAAGTTCCTCTAGGAACTCCTCCAACACTTTCTCTGGGAATTCCTCTGAGAATCCCTACGACAGTTCCTCGGAGAACTACTCCAGGAGTTGTTTCGGCTGGAAGTTCGACCTGGCTATAGGTTAATGCTATGGCGGGCAATGACCGACGATGGAGATCATTCAATTAGGCCCTCTGAACTACCATGGAGGTGCACAAAAAACTAAATAAGAAAGCTGCTCCGGGTAATCCTCCAGGAGATTTTTCCCTCAAAGTTTCATCGGGAATGCTTTTAGGAGTTCCACTAGCAATTGCTTTATGAGTTTCACCGGGAATCCCCCAGGAGTTTCATTAGAAATATTTCTAGAAGAGCAATCCGAAATTCGTCTAAAAGATTCATCGAGAATTCCTCTACCAGTTCCAATGGGAGTTCTTCTTCAAGTTTCTTTGAGAATGTTTCTGGTTGTTCTACTGATTATTCTTCAGGAGTTCGTCCAGGAATTCATCTTTCAGTTTCATCGGTAACTTCTCTAGAGATTCCACTGGGAATTTCTTAAAGAAATTGCACTGGGAATGCCTATATTAAATCCACCGGCAATCCCATTAGAAGTTTAAGTAGGAATTCTTCCGGAAATTACATCAGAAACTCTTCCAGAAGTCATATCGAAAATATTTTCAGAATTTTCTCAAGGAATTCTTTCAGGAGTTGCTCTGGAATTTTACCTTTTACTCTTCCGAGGATCCTCAGGAATTTTCTCCGGTGATTATTCAGGAAGTTCTTCCGAGAAATCCTCTCGAAGGTTTTCTGGTAATTCCCACCGACTTTTTTTTCAGAAGCCCTTCCGAAAGTACCTTTGAAAATTCATCCGATATTGTTTTCGCCAAATTCTCCTGAAATACTTAATAAATTCTTTCAAAATGCTCCAGAAATTCTGAAAATACCTCTGGAAATTATTGAGTAAGATTCTGTAAGTAGGCATGCTTTTGGAAGTTTACTTCTACGACCATTCTTCCAGAATCTCATTCAAGAATATTAACAGGAGTTTTGCAGTAACTACTTCAGGAAATCTTTCGAGAATTCGTACGGGAGTTTGTGAAAAATTCCATAAAATTCTTCATAGATTTTTCTAGGAATTTCTAAGGAGATTTGCCCGAGATTCCTTCTTTAGTTTCAACGAATTTTGAGAAAGTTTTCGAAGCCATTTGTTCACGAAATTTTCTTGATAAAATCAATGTTCCTGAAAGGAGAAAATTCTGGAATAGATGAACAGATCAAAGTACAATATCTGAAAGTACTTCCGAAATAAAAAAAATATCTGAAGTTTTTTTTATGAAGAAAAGCCATTGCTAAAAACCGTTGAACTAAAAGTGTTTCCGAAGTCATGTACCAAAAACGACACAAAAAAAGACAGTTACAGTTACACAAAACAATTAAAAAAAAAAAACGATAGTAATTATTTTCCCCCTGAGGAAGACACTATCCCCGTGTCGAAACGTCGAGTGAATAAAACAACTTGTTTTTTTAAATCTCAAAATCCCCGTAGCCGTTAATCAAGAGAGTCAGCCATACAGTCGTATTTCAATAGCACTAAGATCAATAAATGCATTACAATATGAGACAGGGAAATGATGCCCACCAGAATATTTTACCTCGGATGGCAACAACATGTTTATATTTTTCGGTCCACCACCGGTCGCAACGGCCGTGAGCTAACTTTTGCTTCACGTTTTATATAGACATGGGACTTAATCAACTTCAATCACACACACCGTGATTTCGGGTAAAATTGATCACTTTTCACAGTTTTTGGCGTATAATTTTTGAATAGTTATCGATATCACCAAACACAATGCTATAAATTAAGTACGAGCACGGTTCTCATCAGCCAACGAGGTTGAAACTTTTAGTTCAAACCATTTTATTGCAATAAATATCATTTGAAATGAAGAATCAGAAATTTTGTTTTCGGGGTGGAATAGATCAGTAAATGGAATGTCTTTGCAAGGGCTGAGAATACATTTTCCACCTAAATTAACCACCCAGAATGCGAAAAAAAACTTCTACAAATTTTCTAAATTTTAAATAATTTAAGTTTAAAGTTTAATAAATCTAAAGAAAACGCGTGAAAGTATGCATGTAGGAACAAACCCTGGTTGACCGAATACTGGACAACTGTACATATCAAAAAGGATGCTCATCCCAAAGTGAATCTTAAGCGAAATTTTCCCCCGAGGACACAAAGTCAGCACCATCGCCTGCCAAACCATCTACTTCAACTGAGCGAGCACCGTAAAGGCCGACTCCTACACAGGAACGGGTGCGGACACATGTAAAATGGTCTTCAGCAGAGGAAGCTCTCAGTTCGGGGAAGCTCAGTTACAGAAGTCTACGGAAGTGATGAGGTTAATTTGCGGTTGGGTTCTGTGAACGATGATTTTCAAGGAAGTGTCATTTTTTGAAGAATTATCACGAAATTTCCGGCAATTCCTGGCGGGATTTTTTTTTTCAAGATTACCTTTCTTACCTTGTGTAATTTGTAACCGCGCAGTAATTTGAGGAAAGATTATTCTTTGCTTGGCATAAATGTAGCTAATGAGTTATGCGTTTGTATAGCAGCGCCGAAGCAAAAAAAAAAGCCATATCAGCTTTTTTCAGAGATGCACGACTCGTCACTCCCAGCCTCCAGCAATGCCATTTATATGTTTATTTTATTTTATTGAAGTTATTTGCATATTGCACTTATTCCACCACTTGCGACGGGGAAAACCCCCCAATCTAGTGGTATGGCAATGACGACCAAATAGCATATTGTAGGGTTTTCTCTTGGGGGTTTCGGTATTGGTTTCGGTATTTGAAGCTTCCGCTCCGGCAATGGCTGATACACCTTTCGGCTTGGTGACGCACAAGATTACTCGCACGCGGACGCACAACGAACACACCGTTCACCACAATGGTCGCACAACTTCTGAGCTACGGTTCTCACTCAACTGAATACCGTTCGCAGTCCAGTCGTCGTAGCCGTCGTTGGTGCAGTTAAACAAGGTAAATATAGAACAAGGTTTTTACATTTCTCTCCAGACCCTACATCCCACCTCTTCTTTATTTGATCGCATAAGCAATTCCTTAACATCAATATGTAACATAATGTTTAAGTAACTTTGATTCCGTCCTGACTCTTTTTGAAGCCCTAGCTACCTCATCAGTTGAAGCACCCTCCCTAAGAAGTGGTCCTCCAGATTGCTCTACAGTTCCTTCAACATGTCCACTTGGCCTTGGAGACTGATCAACAGTATTGTTTGTATTCGCCGGTATGACTTTCAAATGAGCAGCACTTCTCCTATACTCCTTTCCCGATTCAGTCGACCGAATCACTACCTCAGTACCCTTCTTGTGAATTACACTAAATTCTTCAGGACTAAATTCAGAACTCAGTTTATTGTCCTTTTTCATCCGTTTTGATAGCACATGATCCCCCACTTCGATAGAACTAGGCTTCGCTCTACGTTGATTATCCGCATACACCCTACCCTTTTCTTTTTCCAACTTGTCTCGATCACTAACTTCATCTGCATCTATTGTTGTCGCCGGAACATAGGGTAGTTTTGTTTGCATTTTGCGGCCAAACATCAGATCCGAAGGAGCTTTTCCAGTAGTTGTCTGGCTAGATGAGTGGTACATCATCAGATACTTCCGTAGTTCCTGTCTCCAATCCTGGCCAAGCTCTTGAGCTATGCGCAATCTCTTCAAAATAAATCGGTTTTGGCGTTCCACCTCTCCATTCATCTGCGGCCAGTAAGGAATTGTGTTCTCCAAGTGAATACCAAACTCATCGCAAATATTTCGGAATTTTTCCGAAGAGAACTGTGGTCCGTTGTCAGCACGAAGGATTTCGGGTATTCCGTATCGCGAAAAAATAGTCAGTAATTCTCTGATAGTAGTTGAGGTCGATATTTCTAGCATTTCTACTACCTCGAGATATCTGCTGTAGTAGTCCACACAAACCAACAAATTCTCTCCGTCTGGTAGCGGACCAAGAAAATCCACCGCAATGTGCTCTCATACTCTCGATGATAGTTCCTTTCTCCTCATTGGTTCCGGTACGCTCGGCGCTGATACCAAAGCACACCCTCGACACGCCTTAACGAATCGTTCAACATCAAGGTCCATTTTCGGCCACCAAACGTTTGCCCGTAGATTTGCCTTCATAATCCTAATACCCGGATGACCTTCGTGGGCCAGCTGCAGAACTCTTCCACGTAGATTATTGGGAACCACAATTTTATCATCCCGCAATAGGACGTCGCTCACCATACACAGCTCAGAAGAAATGACTTTGTACGCCAACGGCAAATCTTCCAGATTACCCGAGCTTAACGCATTACTAATCTCCGAAATTTCGGGGTCATCAAGGCTCTTGTTTTTTATTTCCTCCCACTTGAGAGCAATCATCTTCGCAGCCGCTGTGACTATTTTGTTTACCATTAATTCCTCTGTTTCATCAAACGGAACAAACGTCGATAGGCGAGATAGAACGTCTGCAATATTAGTATGTCCTGCAATGTGTACGATTTTGTACTGAAAGCTTTGGAGACGTAGGACGCATCGTTCGATACGTGCACAAGGGCGAAACAAAGGTGTAAATAGAAAAGTCAAAGCTTTACAATCCGCCACCAGATCAAATTCTTTGCCGATCAGATATACTTGAAATCTTTCTACGCTCCAGACAAGTGCCAACGCTTCCTTTTCTGTCTGACAGACCAAACTCTGTTTTACGACACGGAACGCGGATTCCTCTTCCTCGCCCCAATGGAACTTCACACCTTTCTTAGTTAGTCGCCTCAGAGGTTCATCTAAGGCTGCCAAATTCTGTACAAACTTCGCCATGTAGTTGGCTAGCCCGAGGAAACTTCGAACCTCACTTTCGTTTCGTGGTTGACGAAACGACATGATCGCATCCCGTTTTGAATCCGAAGGCATAATTCCTTGTTGATTGATATTATATCCAAGGAACTCGAAATCCGTTACGCGGATCTTACACTTTTCCCAGTTGAGAATTAGGGTAATTTGCCAATTGTTGCACGGCTAAAAACTCGCCTATTGTTGCACACTCCATGCTTTTCTTATGGGGTGTGCAATAATTGGCGAGTTTTTAGCCGTGCAACAATTGGCGATTTACCCTACGCCTTTTTCCTCAAACCTTTCTAGAACCTAAATCGATATTAAAAAAAATAAAACAATAAATATAAGAAAACAGTCATTAGTTGTAAAAATCATTCTTTATTTCACGCCTTCGTTAAACAAATACCTTCTTGAGTCGCAAATCATGCTCTGCAACAGAGCTTCCTTCTACGCCGACATCGTCCAAATACCAATATGTGCCCTCGCAATCAGCCAGATTCTCATCCATTTTTCGTTGAAATATTTCCGGAGCCATTACGAGACCAAACGGTAGACGGTAGACGTTTGAATCGATATAGCCCACGATGCGTAATAAACGTTACAATGTCTCTCGATTCTTCTTCTAATTCCAATAAAAAGAACGCATCCTTAATGTCAAGGACACTCCAGACCTTTCCATTACCGATTTTGGCCAAAACATCATCAATAACTGGCATAGGATGTCTTTCGCGGATAACAGCTTGGTTGACCCGACGTAGATCAACACACAATCGAATTGTCCCGTTCGTTTTGTTCGCCACCACCAAAGGCGACACCCACGTTGCTGGTCCGCATTTTGGTTCGATGATGTCTCTGCGCAGCAGTTCATCTAGTTTATCATTAACTGCTCCCTCCAGAGGGATTGGTATACGTCGTAGTGGCTGGAACACTGGAGTAATCGTTGGGTCCATAGAAATGCGAACTTTTGTACCGGATATCTTGGAAAACGGTGAGAATTTCACTTCATCATCTGTTACTCGATTTGTCTCTAGTCCAATCTTCAAAATCCCCAGCTGCTTCGAAGTCGTATCGCCTAGCAAGTTCCGCTGTCCATTGAGAATCACCAGAAACTCTGCTTCGATGGATCGTTGGCCGAGCTCAATCAGCGCTTGGAAGGTCCCCAAAATTGTCAGAGGTTGGCTTGACGCATACGCCTTTAAAATCTTGCTGCTTCCCTTCTCGCATTTCGTTACGTCAACTTTTTCGGCCTTAAGTTTCTCCCAGGTCTCCGATGTTATTAAGTTGACATCCGATCCGGAATCGACGAATACCTCGGTCTTCACTCCCCCAATCGTACAACCAAAAACATTCGTTTCGCTTCCAGCATAAAAGGTATAGTACACCTTCCTTTCAGCTGCAGTGCGATGGAATGCCTGTTGCGATGCTGATTGCGATGCTGGTTGTGGTACGGCTAAAATATAAACGACTCATAGGAAAGTGATAATTTTCCATATCAAAATCAGAAAGTGCCAATAAAGAAGTTAGGGTGGGAGCAATCATAAACTATAAAATTTCCATAAACAAATCAAAAAGTGCATAAATAAATCAAAATTTCCCATAAATAATTGATTTTCGAGCAATAAAAAATGTCGGAATTTCCACAAATAATTCAAAAATTGCAATAAATAACTACTTTTTTTCCACCAAAAAAGTTTAAATTTTCCATAAAGAAATGTGATTTTTCCATAAATAATTAAAAAATTTCCAATTGAAAAACATCAAAAAAGCAATTGAAAATTTAGCAATAAATACGAAACAATGAGTAAAGTAAAAGTTCTGGCCGAGCCATGCGGCGAAGCCGCAAAGAGGATTGAGGAACTGAGGCGGCAGAAGGCCGCTGAAGTTTCCGAAATCCGACGCGCCGTAACTGCGTCGATTCGGATCTAGGCAATCCACAGATCCAAGAATTTGCCCGGTAGAATGCGAACAGAGATGTTATCCCTTTTTTAAGTCCGACGAGCGTTAGCGAGTTCGGACAGCAAGCGATTGTCTGTCAAATTGCACATATAGTTTCAGTCTTTCTATCATAATAGTTCTGTGATGTAGTATGTTCGAATTTTTTTGTTGGGAAAAATGTTGTTTTCTATTGCAATTGTTGATTTGTTTGTGGAAATTCTGGCATTTTTTATTGCTCGAAAATCAATTATTTATGGGAAGTTTTGATTTGTTTATGCGCTTTTTGATTTGTTTATGGAACTTTTATAGTTTATTATTGCTTCCACCTCTATTTATTTATTGGCAACTTTCGAATTATTTATGGAAAATTTCTAATTTATTATGGGGCGTTTAATTGGCTGCCGTTGTGGTACTGGTTGAGGTTCCAGCTGCATAGGACCGGAAATGCCATTGTGCATTTGTTCTACTATTTGCACTTTCCTCGGAGGAATTGAAGAACTCGAATCGGAAGGATGTTTACGACAGACATTCTCGAAATGCTCTAGCTTCTTGCATCGTCGACAGACCTGATCTTTCGCAGGACACAAAGGCGATCTTGACAAGTGACCCTGTCGACCACAAGCAAAACACATCCTCATGTCTTTGCTCACATTCGCAGCAACTGACGGAAATCGGTTAACGATTCGCTCCTCTCGACGCTCCTTTCTTGATTTCATCATGTTTTGCACTTTAGAAACTTCGCCATATCCTGATTCATTTCCTTTCCTCTCAATCTTGAACTCCTGCTCTTGAACACGAACGCTCTCAATAGATTCTCCGAGTGTTTCGATATCGCACAACGATTGATCCTTTTCAAGAATCTTTCGTCGCAGCTCGTGGGAAATGTATTTACACTGTAGCCTTCTACAATAACGTCAACCAACATTGTTTCCTCCAACACACTCCTAACTTCCTGAGAGAACTTCTCCAGTCCACAGTCCTTCAATTGCTGGCGCAAACAAAGCACATAATGCGCAAAACGTTCGGTAGGCCCCTGTTTCATGCTTCTAAGTCGATGCCTTTCTAGAACGTCTTGTTTGCGTGGTTTGAAATATGCATCCAAACGCTCCACTGCAACATCGTACCAACGCTTCTCCAGCAATACTAATGGGAAATCTTCGGTGCCCTCGAGTGTACTGAAAACCTTCTGTAGCTGTGGCCCACCCAGATGCAGCATCTTGGAACGCATCATTCTCTGATCACGTACTTGGCACGCCTCAAAGTAATACTCTAATGAGCTCTTCCACTCTTGCTATTCTTTGGCAAGTTTGCCACCTTCGATTTGTTCACATCTGAACATAGAGATTGGCCGGCTTTCTTCCATCTAAAAAGATAAAAGAAAAACGCGGAATCCACATTACTGTTGATAATCAACTTTTACAATTTCAAAATGCATCTTGTGATGAGAATAAATCATCATTAAAATAGATTTCTCTCTTCTCTAACTTTGAAGCAGTCGTCATTAAAAGTCATACTATTCTTTGACCGTTCTTTGCAAAACAAACATCATACACACGGTGTTAAAATTTTGATTATTATCGAACTTTCATGTACCTCGGATTTTTCTTCATAGAATGTTAGAATTTCGGCTATAATGTATACACCGTGTCCAATAAGTTCTCATACAAAATCAAGCTCAATTCATTTCACATATGTAATTAGGATTTTCAAAGTAAATATATTTATTGAAAGGCCAACTAACATACACCAAATACAGCATATGTTTCGGAACTAACTGTTCTTTATCCTTCTCTGCTGATCGCTTATGTGTCGTAAGTCAATTTCAGCTGGCACGCCCGCCATTTTATTGGTATTTCGTCGTATTTTTCCGAGTAATGGTTTTAAGTTGAAACAAATTAGGTTCCTGTCCTCTCCATCGCTAGTAGCAACTATGACCAGAAGAGATAAAATATGGGATCGTGTATTGGTAAAGTACGGAGCCGTTTTATTTTGTACAAAATAAAACGTAAATTAAACAAAAATGTCCATTTACCTGTTTCAATGAGATTTGTTGTGTTAAAGAAGCATTGGTGCATCTTATCTGGTTAATTTACACCATTCTCACTTATAAAACATGCCAACTGTGGTGAATTTTGTCCAAAATTTACGTTTATTGATGTTTATCTTTGAAATAACGGTTATTTTCATGAAAATCAGCTCAAGTTGAGCTTACTTGCAAATTTCTTACCATATCATCACTAAAACTGTATTATTTTAGCCTTAGTATATCCAATTGGTGCATAACTTGGGATACAAACTCAAAACTTATCCTTATGGACTTTATTTCGCTACCGTAGAATGAAAAACTTTTCGGATATTTTTCTTGCGTGCCGGAGAAAACGGATTTCAGAATATGGAAGTGTACTGCTAGGCTTATAAAAACAAATAGAAAATAAAGTTATTCTAAACCGTATGCTTTTTTTAATCAGTATTATGTGGCCTTTCAATACATGTATTCATTTTGAAAATATGAATCACATATGTGAAATAAAATGATATTTTCTAAATTTGCATTTTGTATGAGAACTTATTGGACACGGTGTAAATGCAAATACTTCATCATTAAAAAAAAATAAAAGTGAAGTATGAAATATGGGTGATTAACAGGAATGGTTCAATGTAAGAATCATATATGATTACAATCCTGAGGAATTCCTCAATACATTGCTTCTTAACAAATGCCATCATGAATTTGAATTTATCCAGCAGTTTCTCCAGAAATTTCTTTAATATTTTTCCAGGTTATTTTGATGTAGATATTCCAGTAGAAATTACCTTCGGAAAACTTGCAATAATTCCGTTGGGAATACATTCAGAAATTTCTTCAATAATTCCTCCAGAAGCTTTATTACGAATTTCACCATGCATTCTCTTGAGAATTTCCCCATCCTTTACAAATATCATTCTTAATTCCACCAGAAATCCGTTTGAAAAGCTCCAGAAAATACTTTAAGAATTTCTCTGGGAATTCTTTCAAAAATTCCAATCAAACTAAGATTCCTTTCCTTGAGGAATACCCTAAGAAATTTTTGGAGAAATTTCTTCGAAAAATCCTTTAATGAATTCCTTTGGAATTGAGGGAAAAAAATCTTTGAAAATTTCTAAAGGAATTCCTTTGGAAATTCCTGGAGGAATATCTTTGGAAGTTGCTAGAGGAATGCATTTGGAAATTTTTAAAGGAATCAATTAAAAAATAATTCCAGGAATTTATTTCGAAAATCCTTGAGGAATTCCACCGGAAATTCCTTGACAAATTCTTCAGAAATTTCTTGAGGCATTCCTTCATTTCTATAGCTCCTTGAGAATTTCCATAAGAAATTCCTTCGAGAGTTCTTCACGATTTCCTTTAGAAGATTCTTCGGGAATTCCTTGAGGAATTTCTTTGAAATAGATTTAGAATATTCCTTGAGGAACTTCCCAAATTCCTGGAGCAATTCTTTCGAAAATATTGAAAAAAATCCACTAAAAGTCTCATGAGATATCCCTTCTGAAATTCCACAATGAATTTCTTTAAAAATCTTTCAAAACTTCCATGAAAAAATATTTCGGAAATTCCTTAAGAAATGCTTTTTGTGATTTTTTATTTCCTAGAGGAACTCATTCTGAAATTCTTCGAAGAATTCCTTTAAAAATGCATTGATAAGGGAAATTCGGAAATTGTTGAAGGAGTTCGTTTGGAAATTTTTTTGACATATGTCTGAAATGTCTTATGGAATACCTTGGGAAATTTCGTGAGAAATTGTTTGATAAGTTCGTTGAGGATTTTTTTCGGTTTTCTTTACGAATTTCCTCAAGGAATTCCAGCAAAAGATCCTTGAGAAGTTTCTTCGGAAATTCCTCAAGAAATTCCTATGAAAATGTATTGCAGAACTCCTACGAAAACTTGAGGAACTTCTTCAAACATTCCTTCAGAAACACGTTTGGGGATTATGTGAGAAAATCCTAAGGAAATTTTTTGAGGACAACCGTCAAAAATTTTTGGAGGAATTCATTCGGAAATTTTTGGAGGTATTTCAAAGCAAATCCATAAGAAATTTCTTTGGAAATTCCGAGAGGGATTTCTTTGGAAATTCGTAGAGGAATTCCTTCGGAAATTCAGGAGAAAATCCTTTGAAAATTCCAGGAGAAATTCCTTTGAAAATTCCTGGAGGAGTTCCTACGGAAATTCCTGGACAAACTCCTCCGGAAACTCATGGAAGAATTCTTCGGGAAAATCCTGGAGGAATTTCCTCGGAAATTCTTGGAGGAATTCCTTCGAGAATTCGTGGAGGATTTCCTTCGGGAATTCCTGGAGGAATTTCTTCGGAAATTCCTGAAGTAATTCCTTCGGAAATACTTGGAGAAATTCCTTCCTGAAATTTTTGGAGGAATTCCTTCGGAAATTCATGGAAGAATTCCTTCAGAAAATCCTTGAGCGATTCCTTCGCAAAAGTCCTGGAGGAATTCCTTCTGAAATTTATGGAGGAACTCCTTCGGAAATTCATGAAGGAATTCCTGGAGAAATTCTTTCGAAAATTCCTGGTGGAATTCCTTCGGACATTAATGAAAGAATTCCTTCGGAAATTCCTGCAGGAAATCCTTTGAAATTTCCAGGTGGAATTCCTTTGAAAACCCCTGGAGGAATTCCACCGGAAATTACTGCAGGAATTCCTTCGGAAATTCCAGGAGGAATTCCTTCGGAAATTGGTGGAAGATTTCCTTCGGAAATTCCTGGAGGAATTCCTTCGGAAATTTATGAAAGAAATCCTTCGGAAATTCCAGGAGGAATTCCTTCGGAAATTGCAGAAGGAATTTCTTTGAAAATTCCTGGAGGATCTCTTTTGGAAATTCCTGGAGGATTTCTTCCGGAAATTTCTGAAGAAATTCATCCGGAAATTCATGGAGGAATTTCTCAGGAAATTCCTGGAGGAATTCCTTTGAAAATTCGTGGAGGATTTTTTTCAGAAATTCATGAATGAATTCCTTCGGAAAATTTCTGGAGCAATTCCTTCGGGAATTCATGGAGGAACTCCTTCGGAAAATGCTTTAAGATTTCCTTCGCAAAATTCCTGGAGGAATTCCTTCGGAAATTCATGAAGGAATTCCTTCGGTATTTCCTGGAGGGATTCCTCCGGAAATTCCTCGAGGAATTTCTTCGGAAATTCGTGGAGGGATTTCGTCGTAAATTTTCTGGAGGAATTCCTTTGGAAATTCATGTACAATTCTTTAGAAATTCCTTCGCAAAACTCATGGAGGAATTCCTTCGGAAATTCCAGGAGGACATCCTTTAAAAATTCCAAGAGGAATTCCTTTGATAAGTCCTAGAAGAATTCCTTCGGAAATTCCTGAAGGAATTCCTCCGGAAATCCCTCGAGGAATTTCTTCGGAAATTCGTAGAGGAATTCCGTCGCAAAATTTCTGGAGAAATTCCTTCGGAAATTCATGGAGGCATTCCTTCGGAATATCCTTTAGAAATTCCTTGGCAAAATTCCTGGAGGAATTTGTTCGGCAATTCATGGAAGAATTCCTTCGAAAATTCATGGAGGGATTTCTTCGGACATTCATGAAGGAATTTCTTCGGAAATTCCAGGAGGAAATCCTTTGAAAATTCCAAGAGGAATTCCTTTGAAAATTCCTGGAAGAATTCCTTCGGAAATTCCTGGAGGAATTCCTCTGGAAATTCCTATAGTAATTCCTCCAGAAATTTGTGGAGGAATTTTTTCAAAATTTCCTGGAGGAATTTCTCCGGAAGTTCCTGGAGGATTTCCCTCCGAAATTCCTGGAAGAATTGCCACGGAAATTCCTGGAGGAATTCTCTCGGATATACATGGGAGAATTCATTCGGAAAATCCTGAAGGAATTCCTTCGCAAAATTCCTGGTGGAATTACATCGGAAAGTCATGGAGAAATTCCTTTGAAAATTTTCAATGGAATTCTCCAGGAATTTCCGACAGAATTTCTCTTGGAATTTCTGAAGGAATTCTTCCTGGATTTCAAAAAAAAAAAATCCTTCAGGAATTTCCAAAAGAGTTTCTCCAGGAATTTCCGGAGGAATTCCTCCAAGAATTTCCAATGGAATTCCTCCGGGAATTTTTAAAGAAATTCCTCCTGGAATTTCCGAAGGAATTCCTTCAGGAGTTTCCGAACGAATTCCTTCAGGAATTTCCGAAGGAATTCCTTCAGGAAGGGAAGGGATTCCTCCAAGAATTTTGGAAAGAATTCCTTCTGGAATTTTATAAGGAATTCCTCCAGGATTTTTCGAAGGCGCTGCTTCAGGAATTTCCGAAGCAATTCCTCCCGGAATTTCCGAAAGAATTCCTCCAGAAATTTTTGAAGGAATTCCTAACGGAATTTTTAAAGGAATTCCTTCATAATTTTCGAGGGAATTCCTCTTGGAATTTCCAAAAATAAAATCCAAAAAGACTTTCCGAAAAAAATTCTCCAAGAATTTCCGAAGGAATTCTTCCAGTAATTTCCAAAGAAATTATTCCAGCAATTTCCGAAAGAATTCCTCTTGGAATTACTAAAGGAATTCGTCCAGTAATTTCCGAAGGAATTTCCCCAGGAATCATAAAAAGCATTCCTCTAAGAAGTTTAGAATGTTTTTTTTTTCCAGGAATGTCCTAAGGAATTCATCCAAGGATTTTCTCAGGAATTTCTCTTTAGATTTCTGAAAAAAATCCTCCAGAAATTTCCGGAGGTATTCATCCAAGATTTTTCGAGGGAACTCCCCAAGGAATTTTCGAAGGAATTTCTCCAGAAATTTCCGAAGGAATTCCTTCAGGAATTTCCGTACGAATTCCTTCAGGAATTCCTTCAGGAAGGGAAGGGATTCCTCCAATAATTTTGGAAGCAATACCTTCTGGAATGTTTCAAGGAACTTCTCCAGGATTTTTTGAAGGAATTGCTTCAGGAATGAATTCCTCCAGAAATCTCCAAAGAAATTCGTCCAGCAATTTCCGAAGGAATTCCTCCCGTAATTTCTGAAAGATTTCCTCCAGAAATTTCCGAAAGTATTCATCCAAGATTTTTCGAAGGACCTCGCCAAGGCATTTTCGATGGAATTCCTCCAGTAATTTCAGAACGAAGTCCTTCAGGATTTTTCGATGGAATTTCTACAGAAATTTCCGAAGGAATTCTTCCAGGATTTTGCGAAGGGATTCCTCCAAGAATTTTGGAAGGAATTCCTCCAGGAATTTCCAATGGGATTCGTCCAGCAATTTCCGATGGAATTCCTTCAGGAATTTCCGAAAGAATTCCTCCAGGAATTCCTAAAGGAATTTCTCCTGGAATTTCCGAATGAATTCCTCCGGGAATCTCCAAAGGAATTCGTCTAGCAATTTCCGTAGGAATTCCTCCCGAAATTTCTGAAAGAATTCCCCCACGAATTTTTTGAAGGCATTCCTAATGGAATTTCTGAAGGAACTCCTCCCGGAATTTCCGAAAGAATTCCTTCAGGATTTTCCGAAGGAATTCTGCTAGGAACTTCTGACGGTATTTCTCCAGGAATTTCAAAAAAAAAATCTAAAAAGAATTTCCTAAAAAAATCCTCCAGGAATTTCTGAAGGAATTCCTCCAGGAATTTCCGAAGGAGTTCCTCCAGGAATTTCCAAAAGAATTCGTCCAGCAATTTCCGAAGGAATTCCCCTCAGGTCTTTCCGAAGAAATTATTGCAGGAATTTCCGAAGGAATTCCTCCTGGGATTTCCAATGAAATTCGTCCAGCAATTTCCGAAGGAATTCCTCCCGAAATTTCTGAAAGAATTCCGCCAGGATTTTTTTGAAGGAATTCTTAATGGAATTTCCGAAGGAATTCCTCCCGGAATTTCTGAAAGAATTCCTTCAGGATTTTCCGAAGGAATTCTGCTAGGAATTTCCGACGGTATTCCTCCAGGAATTTCCAAAAAAAATCTAAAGAGAATTTCCGAAAAAAATCCTCCAGGAATTTCTGAAGGAATTTCTCAAGGAATTTCCGAAGGAATTCCTCCAGGAATTTCCAAAAGAATTCGTCCAGCAATTTCCGAAGGAATTCCTCCAGTAATTGCCGAAGAAATTATTGCAGGAATTCCCGAAGGAATTCCTCCTGGAATTTCCAATGAAATTCGTCCAGCAATTTCCGAAGGAATTCCTCCCGGAATTTTCGAAATAATTCCTCCAGGAATTCCTAAAGGAATTTCCAAAGGAATTCCTTCCGAAATTTCTGAAAGAATTCCTCCAGGAATTCCGCTAGGAATTTTCGAAGGAATTCCTGCAAGAATTTCCAAAAAAAAAAATCCAAAAAGTATTTCCGAAAAAAATCCTCCACGACTTTCCGAAGGAATTCCTCCAGGTATTTCCGAAGGAATACCCAAAGGAATTTTCGAAGATATTCCTCCAAGATTTTCCGAAGGAATTCCTGCATACATTAAAAAAATACGAGGATGCAGGAGAATTTTATTTTTACTAGTCAAAAACAGCTCTGATCATCTAAGTTTTTCGGTTAAGTTAGAATATAGTTGCTCGGTCAGGGGGGGGGGGGGGCACGGCCCCCCCCCCTGCACCCCCCTGGCTACGCCCTTGCACTACAACCCTGTTCTAGGCCCTCTAGCACTAGCAACATTAACTCGAAATTCATCACAGTTTGCTCTTGATAAGGTTTCATAGTTGCCCGGTAGTCAGTCACAGATATTTTCACAACTTTCACCATTATTGTATATCTTCCTGTGCAGCTTCAACAATTGCACCAAATATAGTCCATCTGCAACGCGAATTGTACAGAAAAATCATGTTCTTTCCACTCGAAAAAACCAGGCATTCTGCTTCATGCAACGTAGAAACAAAAGCTGCATAAAATCTCAAGAGAAATTAGCCGGAAATTGCCCATAAATTATCCCACTTTTCATTTCTTTCAAGTTTTATTATACTCAACAATGGCCGACCTCGTGGCCGACACCCAACACGGTCCAAAACAATGACGCAATCACTGCACGCGGTAATTCAGCCATCTTGTTTTCCAGAAAAAAAAAATTTCCCCGATATTTGCCAATCCTAAATGTTTTTGAAATATTCTCACTATATCATGATATATATCTTATAAATACCTTCTTTTCGCTCGCCGCCAAATGTAGGGTTTTCTCTTGGGGGTTTCGGTATTGGTTTCGGTATTTGAAGCTTCCGCTCCGGCAATGGCTGATACACCTTTCGGCTTGGCGACGCACAAGATTACTCGCACGCGGACGCACAACGAACACACCGTTCACCACAATGGTCGCACAGCTTCTGAGCTACGGTTCTCACTCAACTCAATACCGTTCGCAGTCCAGTCGTCGTCGTTCGTGCAGTTAAACAAGGTAAATATAGAACAAGGTTTTTGCATTTCTCTCCAGACCCTACATATAACTCTTACTAGGCGACTCTCAGACAAGCAGACGTAATAGTTAACAATACACTTTCCACGATCTTTAACCAATTTGTTAAGAACATAGTTGTAAACTACAAGTGACGTTATGACGAACAGTAAACAGCAAACCACCAATATGAATAAAGCAATACTATGGATTATCTGACGGTCTGTGCCACTCAAAAGGGATTTGCCGTCGAATGCTTTGGGGGAGTGAGCTCTAGGTACATATCGCTTAAAACACAATATCAGTCAAATTGCGCAGCTTAGTGGAGGATGAGACACTCTTCTATATTTGCTTATGAAATTCTCCAAATCTTTCGTTGAGAAGAGTCACTGAAGTCGTATATTGTAAATTGGCTTCATCAACTAACTATTCCACAAGTCACGGTAGTAATATTAAAACTGTCTCATCAACGCATAGAAGGCGGGAAATGCAATTTTCCAACCAGGAATAAAAACCCAAAAGTGATCGAATGCAGGTAGTTAGTCGACAAGACTCGGAACATGTGTGTGCGGGTGTAGAGATGGGTGCATCTGGAAACCAAATCTAATTTACAATTCAAATAACTTGCACGCCGTTCTATGCTACGGAACTGTAGTCTTCCCCATCTGGAGCTGGAGCTGGATCTAGAAGCCGATGATGGAGCCTCTGATGGCACAACATCCGGCTTCCATCCAGGGCGGCTTGGAATCTGGTCGTCCCGCACTGGGAAATCCGAATTTGTTCTCGGGGAGGCACTATCTACACGTACTGGCTGGGGACAGAGCACATCTATGTATTTGTCCCGGGTGCGTTCGACCGTGAATTCAGCAACCAGTTTGCTTCAATTAACAAATGTGGAATTGTGGTTCGGGTTGTTCGAACGGTTCCGTTCTGTTTGCCAGGAGGAGCAGATTAGATTGGATGTGGGATATTTTGGAATAGAAATATTAAATTTGATAAAATGTTTGCCACGGAGTATAAGATGTTATGGAAGTGAAGTTTCTTAAAAATCTTGTATTGTTAATCTAATCGAATTCTATGGCTGGACATACACAAATCTGTAATTTGATACATTAAAAAGTGCTTGCGGTAGTTTTCAAACCTTCAAACAGGAACATTGCATCGGTTGGTGAAGTTCACTCCGAATTCAAAGTTTAAAAACTTAGTCCTTTGAACAAAGACAAATATTAGGGTGACGAAGGGTATTATCGGCCGGTTTGTTCTCTTCGTCATGGGGGGTTTTTGTGGGCCAAATTGCCTGAAATTTGGGCATATAACTCAGCTTGGTTGGGAAGGACTTGAAGCCAACTCTGAGTTCATCAGGTTTCAAAAAAACCCCCATGACGAAGAGAACAAAACTGCCGAAAATACGTAAGTTCCCCTATAAGCATCTCCTAGGTTTACTTTCTCATAATTGGTTTCTACTTCTATACAAAACTAGCAATAACGCCTTAACAATCAGCCATAACTCATTTTTATGATATTATAGTCCCAGACCTGAAACCTAATGTCCCATTACTTATGCACCTAATTAGTCCCATCGGATCTATTGCCGTTATCAGTTATACCCAAAACGCACAATCCTGTTAAAATTATCAAAACACACATTTGAGATAAAAGAAAAGTAAGATCAACGCAGTCATTCGTCCTTTGTAGCACGTTGCTCCTCATAACACGCGTCCTTAATCGCATTCAAAGCATGAAATTGAACCGTCCGTCGCTGCGCTGCACTAATGAAAGGAAGGAATCCGATTTGTTCAATACGTCTGAAAAGTGTTACAAAGGGAAGCTCCGACCGTAGCACCGGCCCGAAACTAATTGACTTTAATCGTATACCGAGAATCTTCACGCCATCACTACCATCACTACCGATGCGATGGTTGCTGCTGCCGTTTCGTTGCGTTGTTGGTACCTACGGATGTAGAAATTTGTTGCTTCTGCCGCCGAAGCACCCGATCCCAACTATTAATAAAAAATGAAAGCAAAAGATCCTCCGAGGCAAAGAGAGGGAAGCCTATCGGATCGGCTTAATGATTCAGGCGTGAATCCTCAATTTTCCACGGTGGCAGACCTGAATGGGTGACACAGAACCGACACAGTCCCGTCCAATGGCAACAGTCACCATCATCCACTAGTTGGAGGGATTCCAAAATGTTGGGTAGGTATCGATTGATCGACGGAAGAAGGCTGCCTAATGAGAATGGAATTTCGGAACGATTTCAATTTGAAGTGAAATCCGTTTCCAATTTTAAGTCGGTATTCCTTGGGGAGGGAGCGAGCGATAATAGAAAAGGGACTGGTGCGTTTGGTAACGAACTAGGTTCAGTTTTGAGATTGAATAGTGGAACTGAGCGAGTGTGCAAACATTCTGTTTGACAATTACATATCTATTGCAAATCTGAAAATCCACTATTTCCAGTTGAGTAGTAGCGTGTTTACTGATACACTGTATTTAAAAACTACGTGCTCAATATTCATAATCAAAACTTGACATAGCTGATTAGATACGATTCTTGAGCAATTTTTGTTCTTCGCAATATGTTTCACAAGCATACGTACAAGCGTCCCAGGTAACCAAAAAGCATTTAAATAAGCTGTATTTCAGCTATAAAACTGTACTATATCTGCTTGCTGCCGTTCGACTGCTCAACATTAGCAATTTGAATGCCGCTTAAAGTCTGACAGCTGTTATGTAGCATTTCAAATACACAATATTTTTTGATTAACAAGTATCACAACTGCTACTTTATTGCCATACAACTGCGAAGAGAGATGACTGAAGTTAAAACTGCTACACATTTCAACTTTTTAATTTATGTGCCATGGCTGTAGGCGCCATTACCATTTAATTTAGACGATCTATCCTATCATTTAATAGTTCCAATGAAGCAAACCAATGGGAGATCAAATCTTTTCCAAATAAAGCCCATGGTTGGTTTCTTATGGCCTCGTGTATAATGTGAACTAACTGGTGGTGTGGTACTCAAGCCTTTAAAGTTTAATAGATCAAAAAATCAATGCTCATTATCTGATCATTTATAGCTTATCCTGTAGCGCGGTTCAGCATCATCATCAGCCAGAGGATCGTGGGATCGAATCCAAATATCAGCGGGATCAGCAAGAAAAAAAAAACAACCTCAAAAGTTGCACAGGAGAATATGAGTTAACAGAGAAAGGGAAGAATATGAAGCGCCTAAAATGACCAGGGGAAAATATTTTTGTTTTTATTTTTGATAATTTGGGGGATAGGAAAGATCAGCTAGTAATCAGCCGTATATTGGGCCAAAACCTGAATTTAATTAGCACTTATGGCGCATATACGGCAGATTAGCATTGAATGACCTGCAGTGAAGGCACATGTAGTGCTAAATAAATGCAAGTTTAACTGTTTATTGATTACCTGTATTGACATAGCAGTTTTTCAGCGTTATGGCTCCTTGCAGATTGCCTCGCATTGCCATCAATATTATATGATACTTGGCCCTTTGCCGTAGGCACTCCAAACAAGTTCCAAAAAAAGGTTGGTTGTGTTTAATTTGTTCATTTATTGTAATACTGCTTCATCGAAGCAGTAGTTATTTTTTATGTCAGCTACGAAATCCTCTTAAAAGAGCAATCGATCGGTAGCTGTAAAGCATGAAATATTGTCGTATTGTTCCCTAGTACATCTGAAAGAATTTCCGTCATCTGTCACCTAAAACGAATGAGTTCGTGGGAAGTTATCAAGCCGGCTTCATCGACGGCCGGTCGACAACGGACCAGATGTTAACCGTACGACAGTGTCGACCGCGCAGAGCTATGGAGAATCATGGACGAAAACGGCTTTCCTGGGAAGCTGACTAGACTGATTAAAGCAACGAGAGATGGTGTGCAAAACTGCGTCAGGGTTTCGGGTGAACTATCCAGTTCATTCGAATCTCGCTGGGGACTGTGACAAGGTGATAGACTCTCATGCCTACTCTTCAACATCGCTCTGGAAGGTGTGATGCGACGAGCTGGGCTCTACATCCAGGGGAACGATTTTCACAAAATCCGGACAATTTGTGTGCTTTGCGGACGACATGGACATTATTGCAAGAACATTTGGAACGGTGGCAGGGCTGTACACCGCCTAAAACGCGAAGCAGCAAAGGTCGGACTGGTGGTGAATGCCTCAAAAACAAAGTACATGCTGGTAGGCGGAAACGAACACAACCGGATCCGTCTGGTTAGTAGGGGAGACTGAGGAGACTTGATCCCTGGGGAGACTTGTTCCCCCCATATTTGCTCGGAATCAAAAACATTTTTCTTCTAGCATATTTTTTTTCAAAACTACTCCTGGACAAACGACTATGTTTTGGCTACAAGTGATTTCGATTGTACATTGTACATTGCATTATTTTTTAACGGCTGATAGTTTGTTTTCAGTCCTTCAGAAATCTTTTAGGCGATCCCGAAAAATCTCAAAAACTTTGTGAAAATTGAACTAAATGGTGTCAACATTTCACAGCACATTGTTTAAATAAAATACTTTCAAACTTATTTATCCAAATAAGGCTGTTGTTTACATATTTTAATTAATTCAGCTTAGTATACACAACAGTGATATGGGGAGACTTGATCCCTCGAGGATTACACACACATTGTACATGTGAAAAATAAAATTCTATTCGGAAACCTCTATTTACTTGGAATTCTAGTCTATTCAACGATAAAATGTGTCAGATAATTATAACTTTAGTACAAACCAAGAAAAAGGGGATCAAGTCTCCCCATTTTTAAAATCCAGCATATCCTTAAAAATGTTAGGAAATCTTAAAATTTCAAACACTCCATATTCATCGGAAATACAAGAAAACTCGGAAAGAAAATGAATAGGGAGACTCTGGAATTATTTTCCCTTTAAATGAACCATGTGCTCAAAGGGGGATCAAGTGTCACCCATGTTTGAAAAATACATCATAAGACATGCCTCCATAAAAACACAGTTTCGAAAACTTTAACAATAATTTAAAGGCCTTCTGTTGTGTATAAACTTGCAATAGATGTTTACCTGCCATTTTGTACGGAAATCGGATCTAGTTTTGTGTTTTTTCTCAAAGTTTCAGGAAAATTAAGAAAAAGGGATCAAGTCTCCCCTCCCCAGTCTCCCCTAATGTTACGATAGACGGGGATACTTTCGAGGTGGTGGAGGAATTCGTCTACCTCGGATCTGACAACATCATTCATTTCATTTATTTAGTATTACATCAAATTCAAGATAAAACTGAATCAACAATATTTCTCCATAACACACGGTTCGTGGCTGCCGCTCTCCATCCTCGGTTGCGCCCAATGCTCGCCAGGTCACGCTCCACCTGGTCCGCCCATCGTGCTCTCTGCGCTCCACGCCTTCTTGTGCCAACCGGATCAGTTGCAAACACCAGCTTTGCAGGGTTGTTGTCCGGCATTCTTGCAACATGCCCTGCCCACCGTATCCTTCCGGCTTTGGCCACCTTCTGGATGCTCGGTTTGCCGTAAAGTGCAGCGAGCTCGTGGTTCATTCTTCTCCGCCATACACCGTTCTCCTGCACACCGCTGAAGATCGTCCTTAGCACGCGTCGCTCGAAAACTCCGAGTGCTTGCAGGTCCTCCTCGAGCATGGTCCATGTCTCGTGCCCGTAGAGGATCGCCGGTCTTATTAGCGTTTTGTACATGGTGCATTTGGTGCGTGAGTGAATCTTTTTCGACCGCAGTTTCTTCTGGAGCCCGTAGTAGGCCCGACTTCCACTGATGATGCGCCTCCGAATTTCACGGCTCACGTTGTTGTCAGCCGTCAGTAAGGATCCGAGGTAGACGAATTCCTCCACCACCTCGAAAGTATCCCCGTCTATCGTAACATTACTACCCAGACGGATCCGGTCGTTTTCGGTTCCGCCTACCAGCATGTACTTTGTTTTTGAGGCATTCACCACCAGTCCGACCTTTGCTGCTTCGCGTTTCAGGCGGGTGTACAGCTCTGCCACCGTTCCAAATGTTCTGGCAATAATGTCCATGTCGTCCGCAAAGCACACAAATTGTCCGGATTTTGTGAAAATCGTTCCCCGGCTGTTGAGCCCGGCTCGCCGCATCACACCTTCCAGAGCGATGTTGAAGAGTAGGCATGAGAGTCCATCACCTTGTCGCAGTCCCCGGCGAGATTTGAATGAACTAGATAGTTCACCCGAAACCCTTACGCAGTTTTGCACACCGTCCATCGTCGCTTTAATCAGTCTAGTCAGCTTCCCAGGAAAGCCGTTTTCGTCCATGATTCTCCATAGCTCTGCGCGGTCGATACTGTCGTATGCCGCTTTGAAGTCGATGAACAGGTGATGCGTTTTGACCAGGTATTCACGGCATTTCTGGAGGATTTGCCGTACGGTAAAGATCTGGTCCGTTATCGACCGGCCATCGATGAAGCCGGCTTGGTAACTTCCCACGAACTCATTAGTTTTAGGTGACAGACGACGGAAGATGATCTGGGATAGCACTTTGTAGGCAGCATTCAAAATAGTAATGGCCCTGAAGTTCTCACATTCCAAATGGTCGCCTTTCTTGTGAATGGGGCAGATTACCCCTTCCTTCCACTCCTCCGGTAGCTGTTCGGTTTCCCAGATCCTGACTATCAGCCGATGCAGACAGGTGGCCAACTTTTCTGGGCCCATCTTGATGAGTTCAGCTGCGATACCGTCCTTACCAGCTGCTTTGTTAGTTTTGAACTGGTGAATGGCATCCTTAACTTCCCTCAGCGTGGGAGTTGGTTCATTTCCGTCCTCCGCTGCACTGGCGTCGTCGTTTCCTCTGTTGCCGTGGGCTCCCGTGCCTACGTTCTCCACGCCGTTCAGGTGCTGATCGATGTGCTGCTTCCACCTTTCGATCACCTCACGTCCGTCCGTCAAGAGGCCTCCGTCTTTATCCCTGCATATTTCGGCTCGCGGCACCAAGCCGTTGCGGGATGCGTTGAGCTTCTGATAGAACTTCCGTGTTTCTTGGGAACGGCACAGCAGTTCCATTTCTTCACACTCCGCTTCTTCCAGGCGGCGCTTTTTCTCCCGAAAGAGGCGGGTCTGCTGTTTCCGCTTCTGTTTATAACGTTCCACGTTCTGTCGAGTCCCTTGCTGCAGCATTACCGCCCTCGCTGCATTCTTCTCCTCCAAAACCGTTCTGCACTCTTCGTCGAACCATTCGTTCCGTCGATTCCGTTCCACGTACCCGATGGTGCTCTCGGCTGCGTCGTTGATGGCTGCTTTCACTGTACTCCAGCAGTCCTCTAGAGGGGCCTCATCGAGCTCGCCCTCGTCTGGCAACGCGGCCTCGAGATTCTGCGCGTATGTTGAGGCGACATCCGGTTGCTTCAGTCGCTCTAGATTGTACCGTGGCGGTCGGCGGTACCGTACATTGTTGATGACGGAGAGTTTTGGGCACACTTTGACCATCACCAGATAGTGGTGGGAGTCGATGTTGGCGCCACGATAGGTCCTGACGTCGATATTGTCGGAGAAGTGCCGTCCGTCAATCAGAACGTGGTCGATTTGAGATTCCGTCTGCTGTGGTGATCTCCAGGTGTAACGATAAGGGAGGCTGTGTTAGAAAAAGGTGCTACGTATGGCCATATTTTTGGAGGCGGCGAAATCAATGAGTCGTAGGCCGTTTTCGTTCGTCTGCTGGTGGGCGCTGAACTTACCAATCGTCGGTCTGAATTCCTCCTCCTGGCCTACCTAAGCGTTCAAATCACCTATGATGATCTTGACGTCGTGGCTTGGGCAGCGATCGTACTCGCGTTCGAGCTGCTCGTGAAATGCGTCCTTGTCATCATCAGTACTTCCGGAGTGTGGGCTGTGCACGTTTATTATGCTGAAGTTGAAGAATCGGCCTTTGATCCTCAACCTGCACATTCTTTCGTCGATCGGCCACCAACCGATCACGCGCCTCTGCATATCACCCATCACGATGAAAGCTGTTCCCAGCTCGCGTGTGTTGCCGCAACTCTGGTAGATGGTATGATTACCTCTAAACGTTCGCACCATGGATCCTGTCCAACACACCTCCTGCAGCGCTACGATGCCGAACCCGCGGTCCTTCAGTAGATCGGCGAGTATGCGGGTGCTCCCAATGAAGTTTAGAGATCGGCAGTTCTACGTACCGAGTTTCCAATCGCAAGTCCTTTTTGTTCGCTGGGGTCGTTGCCGTTGGTCTCGGTTCGTATTATTCTGTTGCTGATTTTCCGTTACAATGGTTTTTTACGGCTGGCTCGTAGGGCCTGACAGCAACCCCCTACTTTCCGGAGGACCATAGTGCATAGTTGAGCTTAGAGTCTTTCCCTGGCACTCGGACGTAGATCAGCCGCCCCTAACATGGGGATCAAACGCTGTTGTGAGCCGCTCCTCCTGGAGAACAGACGCTCAGGTTTGCCGAAGCAAACCCCCCCTTCCCTGTCAGCCTACGACCAAAGTTCCCACCGGGGTTGGTTACCCGATCTTCCCTAAGGTTGCTCATAGTTTTCGGCCGGTACCGCGTGGAGGTAGGGATAGGAGTTGCTGGGCAGAGGCTAGTGGATCACAATGGGATCTGAATTGCGCAGCATACCCAGCCTTTCCGTGCCATTGTGATCTAGAGCATCTGAAATAATTACAACAAAGTTCATTGATACTACTAATGCTCTCGTACGACGAAGATCACAAAACTGTGGCATGTGTATTATTGTAATGACGTCTTGTATGTTGTCTTCAAAATAGGTACCACAACATCAATGACTTCATCTGACCAATCATTTTCGCAGGCTTTTGCATCACTGCGATGACTTCTATGAAATTTTCTACGAAACTCCAAGACAACAGGCTACAAAGTGCATCTGTTTGGGTGTTCGGCGGTGAACCCAAAACGTATAGGCGCAACAATAGACTAAGGGAACGGGTAGTGGGACCAATTCCAGAAAAGAGCACGCAGGAAAAATACTCTTCTGCTGCTAATGTCGAAATGTTTATTCTCGACTGGCTTACAATCGTTTGGTGGATTCGGTCTTCCATGCTGGTAATGACGATCTTTGGATCAGTTGTCCTCATTTAATAAGCCGTGGACCCCATCTATAGATATGATTGTGGTTGTTAACGATGTTGCTGATCCGTATTGCTCTAAAGTTGCTCTAAAGGAATTCCTCTAGGAATCCGTCAAGGAATTTAAAAAATCTTCAGGTAATCCTAAACAAATTCTTGTGTGAATCCCTGGAAAAGATAATGGATGGATTTTTGAAATTTTCTACCGAACCCCTGCATATTTTTTTATAGATCCCGAGAGGATTTTTTTTAAGAAATCACTACAAGAATTCTCGGAGCAATTCCTGAAAGAACTTTCGGAGCAATACCTGAAGGAATTCCTGGAGAAATTCCTGGAGGAATCCTTAGAGCAACTATGGGTGGAATCCCTGGAAAAAAAATCGGAAGAAATAGCTTGAGGAATCTCTGGAGAAATTCCTAGATAAAGTTTTGGATGAATGCTTGAAGGAATTCCTGGAGAAATCCCCAGACGGATTCTTAGAGAAATCCGTGAAGCAATTCCTAGAGGAATCTCTGGAGAAAATCCTGGAGAAACTTCTGGACAAAATCCTTGTGGAACTTCTGGAGAAATTTCTGAAGGAAAAATTGCAGAATTTCGTGGAGGCATCTCTGGAGCAATCCCTGGTTAAATTCCTGGTGGAGTTTATAGAGGAATTTCGGGAAGGACCTCTGGAAGAATTCCCGGAGAACTCCCTGGTGGGATTCCTGGATGGATCCGTGGAAGAATTCCTAAAGGAATTTCTGCATGAATAGCTGGAGGAAACCCTGGAGGAATCCCTGGAGGAATTCCAGGAGAAATTCCTGGATGACTTCCTGGAGCAAACCCTGGAAGAAATGCTGAAGGAATCCCTGAAGGAATTCCTGGAGGATACTTTAAAGGAATTCTGAAAGGAATCCCTGGAGAAATTTCTGTAAAAACCTTTTGAGGAGTTCCTGAAGGAATCCTTAGGGAAATTGTTGGAGAAATTCTTGAACAAAATTTCTATGGGAATTCTTGGAAAAATCCCTAGAGGAATTTCTGGAGGAATCACTGGAGCAATTTCTGAAAGAACCTCAGGAGGAATACCTGAAGAAATTACTGAACGACTTTCTGAAGGGATTCTTGGAGGATTTCCTGTAGAAATTCCTGAAGTAACTGCTGTAGGAACTTCCGGGGGATTTCTGCATCAATTCATGATGAAATTCCTGGAAGAATTCCTGAAGAAATACCTGGGATAATTCCTGGAGCAATTCTTGATGGAATTCCTGGAGAAGTTCCTGGAGGAATACCTGGTATAATGCCTAGATAAATTCCGGAAGATATTCCTGGGGAAATTACTGAAACAATCTCTGGAAGTTTTCTTTAAGCACTCCTGATGAAATCATTGAAGGAATTATTAGAGGAATCTCAGGGAGAATACATGCAGGAATCCCTGCAGGTAATTCCTGGTGGAATTCTGAAAGGTATTCCTGGAGAAGTCTCTAAATGAAACCCTGGAGGAATTCCTATAGAAATCGTGGAGGTATGCCTGGAGCTATTCCTAAAGGAATTCCTGGTGTGATTTTTTAAGCAACCTCTAGAGGATTCCGTAGAGAAATTACTGAAGGAATGCCTGGAGGAACCTCTGAAGAAATTCCTGGAGAAATCTTTTAAGAAACTCCTTGAGAAATCTCTAGAGAATACCTGGAGGAACCTGTGGAAGACTTTTTTAGAGAAACCCCTGCAGGAATTCCCAGAGGGATCCTGGAAGATTTCCTGGGGGAGATTCTGGAGGAATCCCTTGTGGAATTCCTGGAGGAGTCCCAAGAAGAATTCCTGAAGATATCCAAGGATGAATTTCTGATGGAATTCCATGAGAAGTTTCTGAAGAAATCCAGGGAAAGCACTGAAGAAATTGCTAAAATGCTTGAGGAAATCCTGAAGGAAACCTAAAAAGATTACGTACAAGAACTCTTGGAGGAATCTCTGCAGTAGTTCCTGAAGAAACTCCAGGAGGAGTCTCGGAAGCAATCCAAAAAGGAATTATTGATCTTTAGCGAAATTTTTGAAGGAATATATGGAGAAACCTCTGCAGAATTCCTGAAACAATCAGTGGAGGAACCTCTAAAAATATCACAGGACAAATCCCCGAAGAAATGTCTGGTGGAATATCTAGATGAATTCTTGAAGGAATCTTTGAGGAATCCATAATGGAATCACTACAGCAAGCTGTGGAAACAAATCATGGAAGAATTTTTCATACTCATATAGTTTACGAAACTAGGAACAAATCTAAAACAGTCATTTTGATTCCTCGAGACTGAAATACCATAGACACAGGAGAACCTTCAGAAAGCAGTGAAGAGATGTACAAAATCTAATAATTTCGTTCTAAGTGACATACTGTTTAGAAGAAAATCGACAAGTTCACCGTGGGGAGCGGACCTGGAGTGATGGTTAGAACACTTGACTATCACGCCGAGGACCTGGGATCGAATCCCACTCCCAACAAACTCGCAAAAATGTGGGTTCTTCCTTCGGAAGGGAAGTAAAGCGTGGGTCCCGAGATGAACTAGCCTAGGGCTAAAAATCTCGTTAATACAGATAAAAAAAAAAAAAAGTTCACCGTGCAAAACTTCACGAAAGGTGTAAATAAAAAAATGTGCGTAACAGCTAATGGAATCAAATCCGTATAAATCTATATGCTGTTGTGTTGAGTATCACATTTGTCTATAATACGATTTTTCTATGTGTGTCCGGATTTTGGTGAGAGTTGAGGTAAATTCGCCAACGCAGTTTTTAGATAACACCTTCAAAACAGCCTAGAGTTCAAAAATGTCTACTACATAATTCTACTTTCAGCTCTAATATTGGCCTTATCTTGATCTAATCTAATCTAATCTAATCTAATCTAATCTAACACATATGCAGCAAGTACAAGACAGCATCCTGGAAAATAATTGGGTTAGATTACGCCTAATTATTTTTCTTGTCCATATTGATGCCTGCAGCATATTGAAGATATGACATAAGCGACACCGCGGCCAGGCCTACTGCGTAGCGTTTACCGCAGAGATGATTCCTTGAAATTTGTCGACTTCTCTAAACTTTTGCTTAAAAGTTGATGCACTTCTCAAGTCTATAGGGGAGGAATGATGCGCGAACATGCCGTACCAAATGCACCGAGATTTGTGAAAATAATGGTTGAATACTACATACCTGGTTGGTACAATGGGTGGATTAGGTAGAAACGTGATCTGATGATAAAAAATCTGATGTTATACGTAGTAATAAATATAATATAGAACATGTATGATGCATTATCCAGTTTACCCATCTCATTTTTTTATAGATAAGTGTATCTTTTCAGCTTGATCGGAAAATTTTAGTATCATCCGCTACTAAGAAAGAACCAAACGAAACCCATCTCAGTCATTCAAAGCCATTACAGCAGTTTCATCCATATCATTGTTTGTCCTCGGAATTGAATTTTCAGACCAGAGCAGTGCAATCAAATCGCAAAACTCACCCAATTTGCCCAACTGCATACAAAGTCAGATTATCCGTACCTACGTTGGTGGTATCAAAACCAGCGACATTAGTATCAGTTCCACGACCGCACGCGCGCTCTCCGAACAGAAGTGAAGACTAGGACGAGCATCATCAACCTAAACGTTGCACTGTGCGCGCCACTGACGACGACGACGACATGTACGTGGGGGCAATTTAGCACCGCTTCTTGCGCAGTGAACGAAATCAACCTCACATAGACTTACTGGAGAATCCTTTTGCTGCCACTGCTGCTGATGGTGAAAAGACGATACAATAGACACACAGAATACAGAATTTCAACCGATTATGCAACGATTCACTTCTCGTAGTGGGTACTACCCGGCGGGAAATGGAATGCCCGCGTTTGTTCATTGTTTGCCACTCCGAAAGCCAGAGATCTAGTAAATTAGCTTCATGACACATCGGAGGATTGTTCGTGTGCTCTTTGGTCCCGAACGGGGAGCAATGGCAGACCCACTTTTCCGAAGTGCTTTTCAGCTCAACGAGCTGCGATTGTTGAAACTGAATCCCGTTGGGAGGAAGAATGGGGTGTGGGAAACCGAAGAAGTCTTTGGATTTTTCAATTAAGGATGTGCACTGAATTTCGAAATGGTTAGAATTGGGGTTTGTTTTCGTAATTGGGAAAATCTCATAGGAACTGGTGCAATACTGCTTTCCACCGTTATACAGCCACATTAATTTGCCGAGAATGTCCTGTCGTGTTCGATCCGCCTACTAGCATGTACTTTATTTTAGACGTTCGAAATGTTTTGGCAATAATACTCATGTCGTCCGCAAGGCACACAAATTGACCGGATTTCATAAAAGTCGTATACCCCGTCTGTTGAGCCCGGCCGCCCGGCTCATCGCATTACGCATACCGGAGCGATATTGAAGTGTTTACTTGAGAACCCGTCATCTTGCCGCAACTCCGAACGAATTGGATAGTTCACTTGAAACCCTTACGCATTTTTGCATACCGTTTTCAGGAAAGCCGCTTTCGTCAACGATTTTCCATAGCTCTGTGCGGTCGATACTGCCATATCTTGAAGTCGTTGAACAGGGTGTGCATTAGGACAAGGTATTCACGGCTTTTTTGGAGGATTTGTCACACAATAAATATCTGGTTCGTTTTCGAGCGGCCGTCACATATGCTGGATTGATAACTTCCACCTTTCATCACACGTCCGTCCGTCAAGACGCTCCCTTCCCGACCAGAAGCACATACCTTACCTTGATACCTTGTTGGCTACAAAGTAACTTTACTCCAACACCGAGCGTATAGTAGAGCACCATCTTCGTCGGTCTTGGGCGATGTTCCTCCAGTTTCCCCGAACGTGTAGGGATCGTAGATCTTCTTCAACCGCGTGCAGCCACCTAGTTCGCGGCCGCCCACGAAGTCGCCTACATCTACCGGGTATCAGGTATCAGGTATCAGTAGGTCGGCTCTAGAGGCACGTTCTCCTCCATTCGGGAAATTTGTGCCATCGCCATGAACACGAGCCTATTCATCATTTACCTGACGGAGAAGGGAAGGAAAAAGGATAGGACACCGGGTTCTCTGCTGAATATTGTTTTCGCTATTCGTTCTTTCGACATTCGCACTACGTGTCCAGCCCACTAAAGTCTGCCGTATTTTATACGTTTCACAATATTCGCATCTGCGTACACTTGGTACAACTCGTGATTCATGCGTCTGCGCCACACTCCATTTTCTTGTTTCCCACCGAGAATTGTCCGCAGCACTTTGCGCTCAAAAACTCCAAAAGCTTTTCGGTCTACCTCCTTTTACGTCCACGCTTCATGACCGTAGAGGGCAACCGGAAGAATTAGCGTCTTATACAGAGCGAATTTTGTTTGCGTTTGCAAGTTACAGGACCTAAGCTGGCTACGCAATCCGTAAAAGGCCCTATTCGCAGCTGCAATACGCCTTTTCACTTCACGGGAAACGTCATTGTCACATGTCACTAGTGTTCCAAGATAAACAAATTCTTCAACAACTTCAAACACTTCCCCATCAATCACTACCTCAGCACTAACACCACTAGGCCTGCTTCTGTCTCTACCCGCTATCATGTACTTCGTCTTGGTAGAGTTAATCGTCTAGCCTATCCTCGCTGTCTCTCTCTTCAGAGGAGCATAAGCTTCCTCCACTGCCCTACGATCGATGCCGATAAGATCAATATCGTCTGCAAAACCGAGGAGCATGTGCGACCGTGTGATGATAGAGCCATTCCTCTGCACGCCTGACCTCCTAATCACTCCTTCGAGTGCAATGTTAAACAATAAATTTGAAAGAGCATCCCCTTGCTTCAATCCATCCAAGGTCACAAACGATGTAGACACTTCGTCCGCGATCCGAATACTTGATTTTGATCCATCCAGCGTTGCGCGAATCAATCTAATTAGTTTCGTCGGAAAACCATGTTTTGACATTATCTGCCAAAGCTCATTTCTTTTCACTGAATCGTACGCTGCTTTAAAATCAATGAACAGATGGTGAGTCTGCAAGTTATATTCCCGAAATTTATCTATGACCATCCGCAGGACAAACATTTGATCCGTCGTTGATCGGCCCTCACGAAAACCAGCCTGGTATTCGCCGACGAAGGAATCCTCAAGAGGTCGCAGTCTGTTGAACAGGACACGCGACAGTATCTTATACGCCGAATTTAGAAGGGTAATCCCTCTGTAATTGGCACACTCCAGTCTGTGCCCTTTCTTGTAGATTGGGCATATGAGACCATCCAACCAACTGATAAGCAATTCTTCATCCTCCCAAATCTTTATAATAATCTGGTGGATTGATTGATGTAGCTGCTCGCTTCCGTGCTTAAGAAGTTCGACCGGGATCTCGTCCTTCCCAGCAGCCTTGCTGTTTTTCAGCTCCTTAAGGGCCTTTTTAACCTCATCCAGTGTTGGTGGATCCACTGCTTGACTGTCATCCATTAGGGGCCATCCATTAAGTACGTCACGGTCCTAGGGGGGAGGAGGGGTTTGTGAAAGTGTGACAAGCAATGTATGAAGTATACGAAAAACCCGTACGAAGGGGGGAGGGGGGGGGTCGAAAATTCCCAATTTTAGCGTGACGTACTTAATGGATGCTCCCTTATGTTAATCCTGTTCCTGGGTGCTCCTTCGCTGCTACCATTTAACAAATCTTCGAAGTGCTCCTTCCACCTGGCTGCCATCATTGTTTTGTCTGTCAGCAAATTTCCTTCCCGGTCATTGCACATGGCGGGCACTGGCACAGTCTTGTGCCGCGCGCCATTGACAATTGCATAAAACCTCCGCATATCGTTCCTGTCCATACTTTCCTGCGCTTCAGCAATAACACTCTCTTCATGTTGCCGTTTTTTTTTGCGGTGGATTCGTTTCTCTTCTGCTCTTGCAACCCTGTATCGCTCTCTGTTCTGCCGGGTACCGGTCACTAGCATTCGACTTCTGGCGGCATTCTTTTCGTTCGTCACTCGTTGGCAGTCCTCGTCAAACCAACCATTACGTTGGCGTCGCTGAGTGGTACCTATCACATCTTGCGCTGTTGTTGTCACTACTTCGTGGATAACTCCCCATAAGCTGTTGACATCTCCAGATCCGTTGGTCTCTCCCATCCTCTTGTCTAGCTTCTGATGGTACTGTGCAGCAACCCTTTCAGCTGACAAGCGGTGGATATTGAAACGCATCGTCCTGTTGTTTCTTGAACTCGTGACGCTGGATAATCGCGCCCGAATTTTTGCGGCTACAAGATAATGATCCGAGTCAATGTTCGGGCCTCTGTAGGACCTTACATCTATGACGTCCGAAAAATGTCGCCCGTCGACCAGCACGTGGTCTATCTGGGAGCAAGTGTCACCACTCGGGTGTCGCCAGGTGTGTTTTCGGATATTCTTACGTGCGAAGTAGGTACTGCTGATTGCCATCCCTCTAGCAGCAGTGAATGTCACAAGGCGTAGACCATTATCGTTGGTAACAGAATGAAGGCTTTCCGTTCCAATGGCAGGCCGAAAGAAACTTTCTCTGCCGATCTGCGCATTTGCATCTCCGATTACTATTTTAACATCTTGTTTTGGACACTCTCCGTAGGCCTTATCAAGGCTCTCATAGAACTCATCCTTCATGTCATCGGGTTTGTCGTTCGTTGGCGCATAGATGCTGATCAGGCTGTAGTTGAAGAACTTGCCCTTAATCCTCAACACACAGATTCGGTCGCTTATCGGCTTCCACCGAATAACTCGCTTCATCTGCTTCCCGATCACTATAAAGCCAACTCCGCGTTCTGCCTTATCGCCGCCGCTATAGTAGATGTGGTACTTGAATGAAGTGTTGGCGATGGGATCCACCGCTCGGAATTCGCGTTCTCCAGTTTTGGGCCAGCGTATCTCCTGGATAGCGGCCACATTAACGCCTACATTCTGCAGATCACGAGCCAGGAGCCCAACACGTGCGGGTTCATTCAAAGTTCTCACGTTCCAAGATCCGACTTTCCAATCGTTGTCCTTCATTCGTTGCCGGGTCTGTTGCCGTTGAATCAATCCGTTTACTCTAATATTGCTTTTCTGGGTGTTTGAAGGTTTTCAGCAGGCTACCTTACCGGGGCCGCGCTGCCTACATTGCGTTGAAGGGGCTGCCTTCGTAGGTATAGCTGACGCAATACAGCATTTCATACTCAGCCGCTGGATGCCAGAACAGACGCTGTTTGAGCTGCACCTCCTTGGTGAACAGACGCTCGGGACGTACCTCCTCAATCTAGCTGAAGTCAGAAGGACAACAGTCCCCAGGCTGCACTACCAGCTAAGCACACAACTCTTAGCTGGCGGTCTTTGTCATCGTACGACCCATGGAAGCATGAGGTAGGAACTTGTGAGGAACAGAGCTATGTTGGACGCTCTCCTTATCGACTCACCGTTTTGTAGCCCACACCGAGATGAAATTAAATTCTACTCGCTCACAAACATTGACGGATTAACACAACAAATAACGAAAACACTAAAAAGGGATTACCCGGGGATCAAAATTGTAAACAGACAATACAAAACAATTGGATCTCTTCTTTCGTCGATAAAAGACAAAATACCCAACACCGAACAATCCAACGTTCTTCACAAAATAGACTGCGCAGGTAATGAGGCATGCTATATAGGAATGACTAGTACAAAACTAAAACAAAGAACATCTGGATATAGATCAAACTTGAAAATACTTAAAACATTACTAGAAAATGGGTATGCAAACGAAGACGCGGAGGTTAGCTGGGTGGGGGGAAAATGGCACTTGTGAACCATGCGGCAACAATAAACCATAATTTTAAGCTAGACGAAGCAAACCAGAGTTTGGAATTTCATCGCGAGTCATTGAGTGGTCTATACTCAGCTTGTGCTACACTCGACGAGCATAACACATCGTTAATTATATTTTAGAACCCTTGAAAAAAGTCCCATACGGACCGAAACGTAAAAAAAAAATTAAAGGTAAAATCATAAACCAGTGTTTTTGATTACCCCAAAAGACTACAAAGGCCACATTCCGAAGCAAAATCATCCCAGTCGTATCCCAACCAAGTTAACTCCATCAATGTTCTAGAAGGACCACATCGAGGTCGCCCTCGCCTGCCAAATCTGCCTCACAATTCTGTACAGTCTGGGCGCAGTTTGATCATCATCGGGTTGTGGTCAGAGTTTATGTTACCGCCACGATAGGTCCTGACGTCGAAGTCGATGAGTCGTAGGCCGTTTCCGTTCGTCAGCTGGTGGACGCCGAACTTTCCAATTGTTGGTCTCAATTCACCGTCCTGGTCTACCTTAGCGTTTAGATCTCCTTGATGATCTTCGACTGCTATAGTACTCGCGTCCGTGCTGTGCGTAAAACGACATCAGCGCTTCCGGAGTGTGGGATGTACGTCGATAATACTGAAGTTGAAGAATCGGTCCTTGATCCTCAACCTGCAATTCCGCTGCATATTGCCCATCACGTTTAAAGTTGTGCACGGCTCGTGGGTATTGCTCCAGCTGTTGTAGATGGTGTGATAAAGTCTTAACGTTCCCAATATCCATTACGATCCGTTTGATGTTGAAGGCAGTCCAAGCTTCTCCAAATTATCTTTTCACAATCAGCGACCTGCCCAATTCTATCACATCACATCATAAGCTTCCCCAAAGGACACTTTATATTTTATCATTCCCATGGAAATCTACAGATCAATACAACCACATATGCAAATCAGTTGTCAGTTTGACCACTTCCATCCCGGCGCATGCCGGGCTCCATTGTGAGGCAAACCCCAAAAGAATCCACTTTCGATTGTCCTTTTTCTGAGGTTTGTTGTCGCAGCTCTAGTCTTTTACTTCCCACACACTCACGATAGGTAGGTACAACAGCGACAAATTCCTACTCTATCCAACCGGAAAACTGAAACGAAACCTCTCAATCAAGGCAAAAAACCTTTCTCACTCCAGCGTTTCCGCACCCACCTAGCCGGCGATGGTTGTGGTGTTGGGTGATCCATCTTCCAGGAGGATTGTGAACCGTCCCGATCCCGTTCGTTCGTCCCGTCTGGACGCGCACGTGTTAGGCAGAGAGTGTTTGCCAGCAGAACATTCCATATAAATTTTTATTATTTATTTGTTTTTCTATCTGATTGGTTCGGGGATGAAGCTTTTCCTGAAAGAGCACAACTAGAGAAAGTGAAAATGGAAATCGTTGTCTGCTTGCAGCATGCCGAAGCTTGCCGTTCGTACGATGGTCGTTGATTGAATGGCACTTGTTCTCGCTCCCAGCTCAACAACACAGCTCTAAACACACGCGACGACGACGACGACACTACCGAACACCGAAGGTTGACGGTGACTACCCACTCACCTATCGATGGAGAAGACTACATGAAAAGAATGTGGATCGCTGATGGAGAGGGTGTTCGCATGATGTATTTCCTCTATGTTGGAAGGGAAAGCCGGCCGGAAAAATGCTCGGGGAGAAAGAATAGTTCCACACGCCGAGCCACTTTGGGGCCGATTCAAATATGACGTCCATCATTTTTCGGGAATTTTAGACCCCCCCCCTCCCCCCTCTGTCACGCTATTTTGTATACCTTATACATGGAGTGTCACACTTTCTCAGACCCCCCCTCCCCCCTAAACGATGGACGTCATATTTGAATGACCCCTTGCCGGGTTGAGTCATGATGAGGGTGCTACGGAAGAGCACAGTAACCGGAACTGGTTGGGAAGGGATGGCAAACGTGCGGACTTTCATTCATGGGACAGTTGGATATGCTGGAGTCTGGCTGGTGTATGGATGGCAGGCGTGTTTATAAACAAGCATTTTGCTTTCCATTTCACTCCACATGCGACTTCCTGACGGGCGAGTAAAACTTTTCAAGTTGGCTTTCTTGTGTGGGATTTTGCAAGGTGGGTTTGATAGCAGTTAGAAGCATTTTAAAATTTGTTAGCTGAATTTGTTGGAGGTTGTGGAGATCCGGATTTGTAATAAATCTAAACGTTTTACTCTTCAATTCACTCTATTACGAAGCGGCTTTATACGCCATCAAACTAGCACGGTCACTGTGTTTATAATATCCTCTACTTACCAACCTGAGTTCACCGTAGCTTGGGGCTACTCGGTTTCACGCTACTGTAGATTGGCGCTACATTGTCTCGCGCGGTGGTACATCTACATCACTACATCTCGTTTGTTCTTTTAGAGACGAAGTCTCGGAATCCAGAATAATATCTGCGAAACGTTGAGGGCGTCTGATGTTACGACGCACTCTGGAGTCCATGTTATTTCCGGACGCATCATCGCCTGCGATCGTCGATTCACTGTCCAACTGGTCTTCGTTGCTGTCGGCATTCAATTGAGGCTCCTCGAGCCTTGGAATCCGCTTGAGGTGAGCCGAATTGCGTTGGTAGATTTTCTCGTTACTTTTGTTCTGAATCGTTACTCGAGATCCAGATTTATCCAAAACCACGAACTCCTGTCGATCGAATGTTGGTGTTAGTTTGTTGCTTGGGAGTAGGTTCTTCATCAGTACATCGTCTCCGATTTGGATATTCGATGGAGCAGCACGCCGATCTTGATCCCCTCTTTCCTTCCCCTCTGTTTAGCCAGCTGATCGCGATCAGAAACTTCACCGTCACGATAAGTAACTTCAATGTCCTGCAGTGAAGGCAGTTTAGATCTTATAGTGCGGCTGTAGCATAACTCCGTTGGGGTTTTGCCGGTAACACTATGTGGTGTCGTATAGTACATCATGAGGTAGTCATTCAAATCAGCCTTCCAATCGCGTTGTAGACTTTGGCTTATCTGGAGCCGTTTGAGGACGGACCTATTCAGCCGCTCGACCAGGCCGTTTTCCTGAGGCCAGTAAGGGGTTGTGTTGTTGAGATGGACTCCATGTTCTGAACAGAACTGTTCTAGCTCTGCACTAATGAATTGCCGTGCGTTGTCTAGAGTTATGGTCATGGGATACCCTAATCTAGTGAAAATACGGCTCAAACGATCAATTGTTGCCTTTGCAGTAATCCTACTCATGATTTCGATTTCCTTATATCGCGAGTAGTAGTCGATTATGACCAAAAGATACTCCCTGGATGGAAGAGGGCCGAGAAAGTCCAAAGCAACGTCAATCCATGGTCGAGATGGCAATGGACGTCGCTGCATAGGCTCGGGCCTGGATGGCAATCCTACCAGTCGGCAACCTTCACACGCAACTACGAATTTGGTGACATCACGATCCATACCTGGCCACCACAACCGATCTCGCAATCTCCTCTTCATAAGGGACTCACCGGGGTGGCCCTCATGGGCTAGTGTCAGCATGCGGTTCCGCAAACTTGTCGGTATGACCATTTTGTTTCCACGTACAACAATGTTATCCATTATTCCCATTTCGTTGTGGAAAACCTCATAAGGTTTGACTTCCGGTTTGGTCCAATTTCCAGACTGCATACATTCACGAACGCTACAAAGCTCTGGGTCGTTCATTGAAGCTCTTTCGATCTCACCGGTGTCCACTGCCACTGAATCCAGGATCGCAAGCACCATAAACTTCCCCTTATTCTCAAACTCGTTGATTTCGGTAACTGTTGGTAGCCTAGAAAATGGATCTGCAATGTTCGCTGCCCCCTTTCGGTACTTAACATTGTACTTGAAGGATTGTAGACGGAGCACCCATCTTTCAATACGTGCGCAGGGCTTAGATGATGGAGAGAAAATGGTTTCCAGAGGCTTATGGTCCGTCTCTAGCTCAAACTCTCGACCTAACAAGTACATCGAGAAACGCTCTACCGCCCAAACGAGTGCCAGGGCCTCCTTCTCAGTTTGGCAGTATCGTTTCTCAGTGGAGCTCAAACTTTTGCTCGCGTAGCTTACAACCCTCGGGATGTTGTCTCTCTCCGAAACTGCACCAGAACAGCTCCCAAGGGGCTGTCCATAAACCACGTGGTCATTTTTTTGGGACTTCTCAAAAAAACCCGCCCCCCCCGCCCGTGGTCATTAGTCCATACAAAAATTGTTTTCCGTCCATACAAAATGGTCATTGGCTGAACCCCCCTCAAGACCACGTGGTTTATGGACAGCCCCCAAGGCGACCGGCGAGGCATCTGCTATGAGCCGCGTGCGAAGGCGGTTATCGCAGTACTGGAGATGGCTGATGTTACAAATCATCGTCTTGATATGCTGGAAAACTTTTTCGTGCCTTCCATCCCAATGGAACGAAACGCCCTTTCGAAGCAGTTCACGAAGGGGTTCAGTTACTGTGGCCAAATCTGGTAGAAATCGACCTACATACGTGACCAGTCCTAAAAAGCTGCGCAGTTCTTCGGCACTAGACGGAGCTTGGAAACTTAAATCTTTCTTGCAGTCTTTTCCTCTGTTGGCTGCACACCCTTCGATGAAAGGCGATGGCCCACAAATGTTATCTCCGGAACTTTGAAGACACATTTACTTTGATTCAAAAGAATCCCTCGTGATTTGAACACCTCCAGAACCTTCCGTAGTGCTTCGTCGTGCTCTTGTTCTGTTTCACCGAAGACAAAGAAATCATCGATATAGTTTATCACGCAATCACAGTCGGCAAGGATCTGTTTTATTATCTTTTGGAACATCTCCGGCGCGCAAGAGATTCCAAACATCAATCTCTTGTAACGGAACACCCCCTTATGAGTGATAAACGTAGGGATGTACCTGTTGAATATAAAATGTATAATTCCATTAATTCAAGAAAGGTAAACTCCTTTCAGTGTAACTGTTTTTTCTTTCGCATGAAATTTCATTGTTGTAAATAAGCATTGGTGTAAATAAGCATTGAGAACAGCAAAACAGAAATATTATCCTTCTAGAAATTCTTGTTGAAATTTATTAGCACATTTATTGAATTACCTGCACGACTCTTCAAGCTCAACCTGGTAGAAAGCTTCTTTGACATCCAGGAGGCTAAAAAACTTAGCCTTCTTGAGGCGAGGTAGAAAATCGTCGAAAGTAGGCATCAAATGATTTTCTCGGCGTATGGCTTCATTTGCGCGTCTCATATCCACGCATAGTCTCAAGTATCCGTTGTCCTTAACAATGGCCACCAATGGGGACACCCACTGACTATACTCTTGCACTGGTTCAATTATGTCCGCCATCAGCAACATGTTCAACTTCTCCTCAATGCGATCTAACAAAGCGAGCGGCGGTCGGCGAGCATGTTGAGCAATCGGTGCAACAGTTTTATCAATGGGTATGCAAAGTTGGACTTCCTTTATCTTCGGAAATAGGCGCTTGGCATTATCTCCAATTTGAACTCCACTAATCGCGTTTATAGTAGGTGAACGTACACTCGGCAATCCGATCAAAAGTACGCCCAAGGATTTAGCAGTATCTTTACCCAGTATGGATTGAGAGCCCTCTGCAACCACGAAGAATGTGGCGATGGTTATCGCTCGATTATCTACATCCGTAACACTGATATCTGCCTCAAAAACCTTCAGAACCTTCAGTGGTTTTGAAGACTAAGGCTTGAACGTGAACGTAGAATCATTTCGTGGATTTTTCATCTGCAAACCTTGAATCACCAAATTCCGCCATGTTTGTTCGTCGATGATGTTCTTTGCCGATCCAGAGTCGATCATCATTTGGCAGAAAACGCCGCCTACTCGTACCCAAATGATTTCTTCTCTATCGCTGATATCATACAGAAAACTCGTTTGATTTTGCTCCTCCTCTGAATCCTCCTGATGCTGGATCGAATTGATACGCCGCCGTTTTGCGTCCCTGTCCTGGTCTCGGGCTTGGTCCTCCCTTTTGAACCTCTGGCCGTCCTGTGGAGTTTTACACCGCTTAGCGAAGTGTCCGGTTTTCAAGCACCTATCGCACACCTTGTTCTTAGCTGGGCATTTCTGATCGTTTGCTGTATGACCTCGCCAGCCGCAACGAGAGCATTCCGATGTAGACTTGGGGGTGTAGCGATTGTTTAGAGGTCGTGATTTGCTGATGGTGTTCAACGGTAACGGTTGTTCTGCAGGCTTCATTTGGCTCGCTTGGAATTTAACAGAGGAGTAAGAATTGACCATCTTCGTGAGTTCGTTCAACGTTAGGTTTTCTTTCTCCAACAGCCTTTCCTTTAGATCCGGCGGGGCCAGAAGAATAATCTTGTCGATCACACTGATTTCGGCACTTTCTTCTTTAGTTTTTCCGAAATTGCATCTCGTTGCATGGTCCGTCAATCTCAGCAGAAACTTCTCCAATGACTCTTCGGGATTTTGCTTCAACATCCAAAAATTGTGACGCTCGAATGTTTCATGCTGGCGTGGCGCAAAGTACTCGTCCAGCAGCGTGATAACGTCATCGAAAGGAGTTGCAGTCTCATTTTGCGTTCCAGCGTCTCCTCCTGGCAGTGAAGCAAATACTTCCTGGACATCTGGGCCTGCCTTGGCGAGGAACATGTACTGCAGCTTCGTTTGGTTGTTTTCTTCATTTGCCAGGGCGATATATTTAAAGTTTCGCTTATACTTAATCCATGCATCTCTCACTTGTGTAGTCGGTAGCGCTTTGAAGTTGAATGGTAGGATATTCCATTTATCCATCTTGATCGTTCGAGGGAAAGCCTAAAACAAAATGTTATAACACATCCAATTAGTAATCATATATACTTTTAGTGGTACCCAATAGGCTCTTGGTAATAGCCTGATATCTATGACCTCAACTATCACAGTGATGCTGTGATCTCAGACATGATCTCGAGGACCATCGCAACAATGTTACGTTCTGAATCTCAATTGTTACCTCAAGGGTAATTTCAACAATGGTGTTAGCTCCGTCAGACATGGTCTCGAGCAGGCTTGACAGAAACTCCCTCGTGAGAAAATGAGGAAGCGATTTCGGCGATTTTCTGAGGAGTGAAAATGAAACTCAGAAATCACAACGCAAATCCTCAACAGCCCCGAGCGCGAGCTTGCCGCGCAGCGAGGAGTTCGTCCAACACTCATAATTGCTTGTTGTGTTTCTCACGTCCACTCACACTCAAAAAGCTCTCGCGAGTTCCACTCCCATACAAAGAAAGACTCTCGAGGCGAAAATCACACTCAAAAACCCGAAATAATCATCGACTCTTTTTTCGTTCCCCTCTTCCTCGCTCAGTTTTTATTGCCTCTCTGTTTGGGTTTCGTTCGCTCCCTCGCGACGAGGCAAAAGCAAAACACAACTCTATAGCATGTTGCAAAACTCTTTTGAATTCGAGGAGGATTATCAAGCCTGGTCTCGAGGACCATCACAGCAGTGCTGTGTTCTGAATCTCATAGGTCTCGAAGACCACCACAGTAATACTGTGTTTAATCTGTCAATGGGCCCACAATTCTCAACAACAGTGTTAAAACACAACTAAATACGCATTTTCTGTTGTTCGTTTTTTTTTTTCTTTGCGTCGACTGGTACCGATAGCACCAGCTATAGATTCTCCTGGCAAGAATGTTTGATAACCTAAAATTTGCTCATCGCACTTTTTAAACAAGTCATTGCGGCTAAATTTCTTACCAATTCACAATAAATCCACCCACGCTGGATTCACCAGCTCGTCGCCGATTTGTGGAGATCCGGATTTGTAATAAATCTAAACGTTTTACTCTACAATTCACTTTATTACAGAGCGGCTTTATACGCCATCAAACTAGCACGGTTACTGTGTTTATATCCTCTACTTACCAACCTGAGTTCACCGTAGCTTGGTGCTACTCGGTTTCACGCTACTGTAGATTGGCGCTACATTGTCTCGCGCGGTGGTGCATCTACATCTCTACAGAGGTTAAGTATGCCTGAAAAATGTAAAGAATGAATCCTTGGTATATTTGTATACTGGAGGCTGTTAAGGGGCTGTCCATAAACCACGTGGTCATGAGGGGGGGGGGGGGGGGGTTCGGCCGATGACCATTTTGTATGGACGAATAAAAAATTTTGTATGGACTAATGACCACGCGGGGGGGGGGGGGGGGGGGGGTTGAGAAGTCCCAAAAAAATGACTACGTGGTTTATGGACAGCCCCTAACTGTTGTCTACTTTTTCTTTCACAATTCCTGGAAAACTTTCTTTCGTATGATGCCGAGGACAACCACCTCAACGAAGAAGTTGCAAGCATTGCGAGCGGTGCAAACTCGACTCAAATCGATATTGAAAATGTTAGATAATATTGACGATTTTTCCCCTTATCGAACGCGACGATTTGAATCCGTCGCGAGTGAAAGCGTCGCCAGAGTCGTCGCAGCCAATCAGCAGGCGGGAGTCTGACGTTTCTCCGATCTCACTAATACAAACAGCAGCAGAGGTGGTGCTTGATTCGTTGCGATGATTCAGAAATGCCGACTGGAAGTTGGCAGCGCGTTTTGTTATGAAAGCAACATACAATATAAGGGGTGATGCACAAACTATGTCACGCAAAATTCGACCTTTTTCAACCCCCCTCCCCCCTATGTCACACTTTTTGTATGGGACCTCAATATTTTTTCTATGGATCGTCACGCTCTGCAAACCCCCCCCCCCTCCCCCTTAAAGGGTGACGTAATTTGTGTACGACCCCTAAGTACTCAAGTTCTGCAATTCAAGTGTTGATTGAGGTTAATAAGTTAGAAGAATTGTAGTATGGCACCTGTTCCTTGTAAGCTATACTTAAGGTAGAATCGCATGAATACTTTCCAGAAAAGAATCAAGAGTGTGCTAAAACTAAACTAAACTAAAACTAAAGTGTATTGAGCAGTATTTTTCGGTGAAGTCGTCATTGATGAAGCTGGAAGATATCGCAAGGAACCAATGGCGGTCTTAGGATACGTCGCAGTCACAGTGTATAGTCGTATACGTTGGATCATGTACGGCTCCCAAAGATCAAATTCCAAATTGAGAAATATTGACGAAAGGTTGAGTTTTCGGGATCTCTGCACAACAATGATCTACTGGTAAGCCGATCTTCCTGACATCGAGAAGTTTTATTACCTGATAGACCCCTTAGCCATCACAAAAACAACTATCAAGAGGCGTGGGACACTTTTACCAAACGATACAACGACAGTAAATTACTTAAGCCTCACCAGGTTCAAGCACTGTTCTAGTTTGATGTATAATATGTTGTATAAGGAGTCAACCACGGCACTTCATGCCTTACTGGAAAGGTTTGAAAGAATCGTCCAAAACCCGTATCAGCTAATTCAGCCTCAACACTACAAGGATCTTCTATTGGCAAACATAGTAGGCTCTCGTCTTGATTCTGTTAAACCCCGTGGATGGGAAGAATAGTCTGCTACTGCGATTCAGGATGCCATCAAGGATCTCAGCATTTTTTTTTTTTCAAAAGAAGATTAGGGTATTCGATTTGCTGCCACCCAAAACTGCCGGTCCTAAGGGGAATTAGGCCGGCTTCTCCAAGAAGAAATTCTCCTTTCAACGAACAGATCATAATGTGCTTCAAGCAACGAATGGTCGATGTGTGGCTGCAAGAGACAAGCTTCTTCGCAATCAATCGTTGTGCCGTAAGTTACTGTTTCCGACGTGGACATCAACCTGTAGACTGTTCCTCTCGCTTCGTGTACCACAATTGCAAGGCATGTTTGTTTTCGGCCGAACAAGAACGGTAGTGCCAAGGAAGGCTCATCGCAAAATCCACAAGTGGAGTCGACTAACACAGCTACTGTCGATCGTATAGTGGTAATCACGTTCAAATGTATGCGTGGCTTTTTTGTAGATGTAGTTGTGAAACTGCAAGGAAAACATTTACTCCTGCCCCGAATGTTAGTTTTATCATTATTTACCCGTTCTACCCAATTTGATTTGGTAATATTTGCATATGCAATATGAATGGCCTTTGAACTAGCGTGCATTTTTGTGTGAGGAAAAACTCGCGTTAGTGTTCGTGTGTTGAAATGTCACTTATCTCTATTGCACACCCAACTACATCTACAGCAGCTGTTTCGATTTCCTTCAATGCAGCACTGCAACGGTTTTCGTCAGTACTATTGGCTTTAACAGTGGTTTTGGTAGAAGATGATTCAGGTTCTATTTTTCCGGCACGGGCCATACTGGATTCTGGTTTCTAGTTCAACTTCATGACCGAAAGTTTGTGTCAGCAATTGAATACTTAACGTAGGTGTTCGGAACATCGAGCAGCTGCGTAACGTAGAAGTGGCTCAAGACTACGCGCAGCAGTTAGCAGTGGCCCTACCAACAGAAGAGCAGCTTGGCGCAGCTACACTTGAAGATGGCTGGAGGGACATCCGATTCGCCATAGGTAGTACTCCGGCTACGAATGAGGCACGTTACAGACAGGCGCGGAACAGGCAGAACTCAGTCTTCCGGATGAAGAAGCGCCAGCCGACAATTGCCGAGATAATCACGGGAATATTATCACGAGCGAGCGTGAGGTGGTCGAGAGGTGGCGGCAGCATTACGATGAGCACCTCAATGGCGACGTTGCAAGTACCGAAGGTAGCGTGGTAACAGATTTAGGAGTATGTGCACAGGATGAAAGACTTCCGGCTCCTGACCTCCAAGAGATTGAGGTGGAGGTATTACAAGTTTTATTTTAGTGTTAAATGTTGTATTTTAACTTGTAAATATTCCCCTTGTATTAATGCACATTTGGCAGAATGGAGGCCCACAATCCTATTTCGATTGCCAATATTCAGGCCGCTTCGGGCCGCGATTAAGTACTAGAGATGTAAACCTTTCCCTGGCACAGACTTCAAGTTATAGAACTCTAGTGATGAAACCGGAATCGGAATACCCCCTTAGGATTAGATATTCCTAGACAAAACTCAAGCTATGAAAGCAATTAATGCTGCGAACAAAAGGCAACCTGCCAGAGAAAATACGATTACAGGATTGACTGATGGACCAACAGCATTAATAAAACCTCGTCATATTGTCATCGGAAATTGTTATCCACTGGGGTAACAGGGCAAAATATCTGTTCTGCGTTGTGTTTGTCCAATTGTGATGTCCTAATTCATTTAAATTATTGCGTTCATGGGTGAACGCGCTACAACGGATCAGATGTTCGCCATCCGCCAGGTGTTGCAGAAATGCCGCGAATACAACGTGCCCACACATCACTTGTTCATCGATTTCAAATCGGCGTATGATACAATCGATCGAGAACAGCTATGGCAGATTTTGCACGAATACGGATTGCCGGATAAACTGATAGATGGATCGAGTGATGCGCGTAGTTCGAGTATCAGGGACACTCTCGAGTCCCTTTGAATCTCGCAGAGGGTAACGGCAAGGTGATGGTCTTTCGTGCTTGCTGTTCAACATTGCGTTAGAAGATGTAATAAGAAGAGCGGGGATAAACACGAGTGGGACGATTTTCACGAAGTCCGTTCAGCGGCTTGGTTTCGCTGATGATATTGATATTATAGCTCGCAAATTTGAGACGATAGCGGAAACGTACATCCGACTAAAGAGTGATGCCAGGCGAATCGGATTAGTCATTAATGTGTCGAAGACAAAGTATATGATGGCAAAGGGCTCCAGGGAGGAATCACCGCGCCCGCCACCCCGAATTTATATCGACGGTGATGAAATCGAGGTGGTGACCGCCGACAACGACACCAGCAGAGAAGTTCAGAGGCGCATTGTGGCAGGAAATCGTGCTTACTTTGGACTCCGCAGAACTCTACGATCGAATAAAGTTCACCGGAACACGAAGTTAACTATCTACAAATCGCTGATTAGACCGGTCGTTCTCTATGGGCACGAAACATGGACCCTACGTGCAGAGGACCAACGCGCCCTTGAAGTTTTCGAACGGAAGGTGTTGCGAATGAACCACGAGCTGCATCAGCTGCTGAGAGAACCAACCATCGTCCATACCGCAAAAATCAGGAGGCTACGGTGGGCGGGTCACGTCATCAGGATGTCGGATAGCAACCCGACTAAAATGGTTCTCGAGAGCCATCCGACCGGTACAAGAAGACGTGGTGCGCAGCGAGCTAGGCGGGTCGACCAAGTGGAGGACGATCTGCGGATCCTTCGCAGAGTGCGGAACTGGAGACAAACAGCCATGGACCGAGTGGAATGAAGACGGCTACTATGTACAGCAGAGGCCACCCCGGCCTTAGCCTGATCGGTAAGTAAGTAAGGAGTTCCATACGTCCCAGGGATAGAACAAGCGAGTGAACACAAGGTGACGGCTATGATCAAATCACGAGTGCCCAATTCCGCGCGTGATAAGGAATTCCTGATCCTACTAAAGGTTACAACAGGCCTACCTACTACGAACATCTAAATTGCATGCTGGGAAACCCCTAAAGGCTCGGAATTGACGGACCCAACATTTTTGCTTGGTGACCCTAACCGCACGGCTACGAGGGCCGATTTGCGTTGTGATTTCTGAGTATTATTTTTTCTGCTCAGAAAATCGCCGATATCGCGTACTCATTTTCTCGCAAGGGAGTTTCTGTCAAGCCCGAATATCCGCTTTGATGAATGCTGAGCGTCCCAACTCAACACTTTCTTGTAACATGGCGGATACAGATGGTCTAGACTCTAGAGGAAATTTATTATCGCTTCTGGGCTTGTGAAAAAGTCGAGTCTCCCAACAACTACTCACCAGTAGTGGAAGCAAAGTGCGAGGAGCACTATAGCTCCACAATTAAACGTTGTATGGATGGACGGTAATCAGTCTCCCTCCCAAAAGATGATACCGTTCTGGCAAGGATAGGCGAATCAAGGGATATCGCTCTCCGCAGCCTCCAAGAAAACTGATACGAGAACCAAGGCTGCGAGAACAATACGAACAATTCATGGAGGAGTTTTAGGAGCTGGGCCACATGCGCAGGGTGGATGTAGACTAAGGTGGCCCACACTTATATGAAAAACAAAAATTTCGAAAAATACCAAGTCTTACCTCCTAAATCAGATGTTTTGGACTCCCAGAAGCTACGTTCAAAATTTGAGCAAAATTGGTTGAGCCTAAGGAGGCGCTCAAAACGCTTGAAGTTTGTATGGGAAATCTTGGCCAAATGTATGCAGAAATTTTAAGTTTTTGAATTTTGCCACTAGGTGGCGCTGTAAGCGTTCAATAATCAAACCTTTTGGTATTATTATAGTTGACTATATGCCATACAACTTTGTCGAAGACCGCAAAGTGATCCAACGTCTGTGAAAAAAGTTATACCCTAGGAAAAGTGAGGATAAACTTTATGTTATTTTTCCAATACATGTAAAGGAATAATATCAATAATGAAATCTCAATACTTTGCCTCACTTTGCCTAGGGTATAACTTTTTCCACAGTTGTCGGATCACTTCGCGGTCTTCGACAAAGTTCTCTGGCACACGCATACCAGGAACCTAAACATTATCGAACTTGCATGAACCTAAAATCTTTTTCCATAGGGTTTCAGCTTATGGTCTTACCTTTCAGAAAAACCTTTGTTCAAAATATTCTATCGGTAAAAATTGAAATAAATCAAGTTTGAAGATTTTCTATCAAATGAGGTATATTCAGAGCACAATTTTGTTGATCATCCCGAACTGCAAACAACAAGGCATCGTGCGTGACCTGTCACATACCCGATGGTCTCTTCTTAGTTTTATAAACATTATATTCACTTGTCATTCCTCCAGTATCTGTGTTATATGGTCATCCCAAGGGGGTCTGCCGTGGTTAATTAGTTCATTATTTCTATTTTGTGGGCTTCGTGGTCATGCATTTAGTGGTGGTAAACATTTAGGTGTATATGTAGTAAGTCATGGAGTGACTCGGAAAAAAAAAAACTTTTCGTGAGACGAAAAATTCCTAACTAGCTTCTGTGTGTTGTATTGTAATATTCAGTCTGTTCAGCGTCTGGCTGAAGACGGTGTGAATTGCCATATTTGTTTAATATTTTAAGTAACATGAACATTCACCGGTACGATTTCCACACCAGCCAGCCCACCACCAGCCCTACCGCAATATCGCAGCTTTTTTCATCAGACTTTATTTACGAGGTTAGCTTAAGTTATGCCATCGTCCTGCTAACAATTGGGTGGAAAACAACTAAGAAGCATTAACGAGGGCAGCAATGTGTGTGTGGTGAGGTACACAGTATACCAGAAGACGAGGCACCACCACCAATTTGCTTACAATAAGGTACACTGGATGAAAATTGGATTCTATATTTTCTGACGCTGCAGTGAAATTTTCATAAAGCTACTTCAATTTTTCACTAAAATACGGATTTCTTCAATAGTAATTTTTTTTTTCACATAACTTATCATAATTTAAAATATGAAATTACTATAAATTTGAAATTTTGACCATAGATTGTCAATATAAACTGATGATGAAGTGGTGCAATTTTCAGTCAAAAATATTGATAACTGCCAAAGTTACAAAATATTGAACTTGACGGATTTTGGGAGGAAAATTTGGCTTCGTTTTTTTGCTACTGAGTACTTGGAGGTCTTGCAGGCGATATGCTAAGCTCATGTATCTGAGAGCTGGCGCGGGCTGCATCAGACGTACTCGTACTAGTGGAGGACGCCGAGCGAAAGAGCTTCATCTACACATTTTTGGCGTAGGAAGTCCTTGCACTAGCGTGTGCAGGGATCTTGCTTAGGGGGAGGGGGTTGGTTAGGTCACAACAATGATGGTGTAATATGTGATCATGGTGCGAAATAGAATCAAGGTGCTACACACAATATGAATTCCCAATATGGGGTTTCAACATGCTGTGGTGCTAACATCGCCAAGTAATTTTTTTTTATAAAAGTTTTATAAATTGACCAGTTGATTATTATCGAGCCCTGAAGAAGGTCCGATCTGAGGACCGAAACGTCGGCGAAGATAAGAAACAATCAACGCTAAAACCAAAGACTGCCTAAACCGAAATCCTAAATTGTTAATCTCCAAGTACTTAACATTGGGATTCTGGAGGAGGCTTGGTAAACGTATCGTATAACTGGCTGTTTGAGTGTCCGACTTTTTGGATGCACTGAATGTTGATTTTTTTGGTTAAGCAGTCAACACACTCTTCAAATCATTTGGTTAGTTCAACAGACACAGAACGAACAAAGATTTTTCCTTTGAAGATGACAAGATACATTGTCGAAACGTAAAGAAGCGCATACCAGGAACCTAAGTAGGGTGCCTGTACCAGTTATCGCACTACCTAAGAAAAACTATTCCTACAAAAATAAGAAGAAGACCGTCGAATGCCATCGATGCATCAAATGGTTGATTAGTCTTCATGCTTTACAGGAAAAATATAAAAACGGGTCCAAAACTACTTTTCGTATTTATTACGGCGTGTGCCAATGATAGGAACCCTGTACCAGTTATGGCCACCTTTGTTAATTTGGATTCCACTTCGCACCATTTACATGCATTCTTTATGGGATTAGCCATAACTGGTACACTATGGCGAAATAGGGTGCAAGGATGCCGAAAAATTAAGGAAAATGATTTATTTCTATCATAATTTGAGCAAATTGTGAAGTTTGAATGATTGCAACCATATATTGTGAACGTGATCTGTTGTTCACGACTTTTTTCTTGTTGATTTGCATCATTAAAGGTTAAAAAATGACTATGGCGAATTTGAGGTACTATAGCCATAACTAGTACACTGAGCCTATTATCAAACTTGCATGAACCTAAACTCTTTTTTTTTGGCATTTCACACCGTCTTCTGCCAGACGCTGAACAGACTGAATACCACCATATAACCACCATATAACAGACAACACACAGACACAAGTTAGAATTTTTCGTTTCACGAAAAGTTTTTTCAGAATCTTACTCCATGACTTACTACATACACCTAAGCGTTAAACTCCATTAACCGCATGACCACGAAGCCAACAAAATGAAAAAAATGAGCTAATTAACCACGGCAGACCCCCTTGGGCTGATCATAGAACACAGATGCCGGAGAAATGACAAGTGAATATAGTGTTTATAAAACTAAGAAGAGACCATCGGCTATGTGACAGGTCACGCACGATGCCTTGTTGTTTGCAGTTCGGGATGATCAACAAAATTATGCTCTGAATCAGGGTGCAAAATTTTCATAGTCATTGACTGAAAACAGCACGAATTTGAATGATTCTGCACTGAATGTTCAAAACAAACAAATTCATTTTCGCTCTGCCTCTTCACACAGTCAGTCAATTCGTAGTCATTGAATATGAAGCCGATCGAGAAACATCTTCATAATTACCTACGTTTATGGTTACGATTCCTTCCAAAAACACTCCACAACAATCAAATGGGAAAAGATCGATGTAAAACACCGCTAAATGTAATCGAAACGTTAATATTTTATCAGCAATTAAACACTTTGTAAGATGTTTACAAATATTCATTGACTTTCATTCAGTTGACAAACGAGTATCGAGCAGCTGAATATGAATATGCAGGCAAGTGAATGAAAATTGCCGCAAGGTGAACTTCAACTCGTCTGCTCGAAAATTTTGCGCCCTGCTCTGAATATACCTCATTTGATAGAAAATCTTCAAACTTGATTTATTTCAATTTTTCATGGAGCAATTCGTGTTTTCTATGGTGCAGTTTGATAATACTTATGGAGAATTCATCTATTTTTTATGGTGCAATTTCAATTTTTTATGGTGCAATTTAATTTTTCTATGGAGCAATATTCAATTTTCTATGGGTAAAATTTTATTTTTTTATGGAGCATTTGCATTTTTCTATGGAGCATTTGTATTTTATTATTTAGCATTTGAGTATTATTTATTGGTGCAAAATTTCTCTTTTAATGAGAAAATTTTATGTTTTACCGGTACATTTTTTATTAAGTATGGAACGTTTTCAATTATTTATGGGTGACATTGCACATTTTCATGGAACATATGTTCATTCTTTATGGAGCGCTTTTTGATTTTCTATGAAGCGTTTCTATTTGTTTATGGGTGCAATAAATAGGCTGCCCCATGTAACCGATATTGTGAAAACATAGCCTACGGTGTCTTGAAAAAAGTGTAGATGCAATCGATCGTGATCAAATTTTGCACAGATTCTCAGGAATCGAAATAAAACCGAAAAAGCTTTGATCTGAGAAATCGATTCGATGACCCACGCTAATGTTGTATTGTTGTATTCTCCCAATGTTATATAATAGAGGTGTGGAGGAACTCATCGTTTGCTTAGGTTAGTGAGGAGTAAAAATAAACAGATTTTGAAGGGATAGGGAGGTGACGTCATACAAGTTCATAAACAGTTTACGTTTGGGTCGCGTGCCTGTTCTACCATGCCAATTTGTGCGATACGAAAAAAGTCAACAGGAACAAAATTAGTTTGAAACGCCCACAGAATTCTATTGGGCAAATCCTCTCAATTACTACATATTCTGGAGGAGCTTGAGTGAAAAACGGGTTACGGTAAAGGAGTGTCGAAGAAGAATCATCGATTGTAGGACACTAACTACAGTTCTTCTTCTTCTTTATGGCTCTACGTCCCCACTGGGACTTGGCCTGCCTCGCTTCAATTTAGTGTTCTTAGAGCACTTCCACAGTTATTAATTGAAGGGCTTTCTTTGCCTGCCATTGCATGAATTTGTATATTGTGAGGCAAGTACAATGATACACTATGCTCAGTCAAACTGTCATCGTTATTTTATTTCACAGAATCTTTGGTCAAACTCGAATTTATTCAGATCATCCTGAAAATGTTTGGATTTGGTGTTTAAGTTAATATACAAGAAAACCTTTTATTGATTTTCATTGATTTCTCGAGAAGTTCCCACTGTTTTTTTCTTCAGAACTTTTCTTTGGGGATTCCACCAGGAGTTTCCACTAGCGGTTACGCCAGGCATTCCCTCTGATGATTCTTAGAGAACTTTCTCTATTGAGTTCTCTTAAGCTCTCCAAGAATTTCATCAGGAGATTTCTCTAGGAATTCTTTCCGGAGATTCCTTTGAGGGGTCTCTCTGTAGAAAACCTTTTTGAAGTCCGTTTTTGCGTGACTCAAACTAGAAAGATATTTTATTTAGCAATACATTAAATGGAAATGATGAAACTTATAGTTAGTTTTCCTCTTCGAGGGATAATCTGTTTATGCTCTAGGGAAGCGACGCCGAATGAGGTTATGTGCACTGTCTCTTAATTGTAGCTGGAATTATTGAAAACTGATTGTTATTTACCGACTAGGTAAGTGAAAATCGTACTATCTTACTAGTTTACAGAAGATTGGACATTGTCATTGTTCGGCATACAGTTTTGAAATACATTAATCATTATTGCCTAGGAAACATAAACAATCAATTCATGGTGTTTAAAAATCATTGAAAAATACCGTTAACTCACAAGTACCACTGCTAGGGTGCAACTTCTCAAAGCTAATGCCTATAATCTAACACTGTGTACCCTGTCAATGATTTATGTTTAACGTAGGTATTTAACTATTTTTTAAGAAATTGGGGATCTACTACAAATCTGTCGCACGAGGTAAACCAATTTTTTCTCTTTCTTGTTTACCAAAACAAACTCGTCGCTTCTGATGCTGACATACTGCAGTTGTACAAATGGCCTATTTCTCGTTCAATGTAACACTCTCTTCACGATTCCTTCACGAGTTTCCTCAAAAGGTTCCTACAGTTGGTTCCTTCTGGAGATTTCTCCCGGAGTTCCTTCTTGAGATTCCTCCAGAAGCCCCTCTAGGCATTCCTCCAGGAGCTCTCTCTGGGGATTTCTCTATTAGTTCTCCCTAGAAAGAATTTGCATGACTGCGAGCATGCTTCAGATTGTGCGTGGTAGTGAGCGAGAGAAATGCAATAGTTGAAGGAGTGTTTCCCATGCCTGATCTACGGTATTGTATGGATTTGCTATGCTTAAGCTGATATGGGAGGCCGTGTTATTTTTGCTATCTTGCCTCTCTTCTTAAAAAATTGCCTCGTGATTTTGAAGATGGTAATTTTGAATTCTCTCGCACAGAAGAAGCTGAAAAACATTCAGCATAAGCACTGAAAGTGAGAATACACAATGATAAGTTTTTGTTCCATATAATATGAAGTGGAATCTCAGATTACCATCTCAATAGCAACATAGCAATGATGGCTATTTCCTCGGTTGTACCGTTCGCCCTTAAAGTATAACAAAAACTGAATTTCAGAATTATTTTAACCCTTATGTGGCCGGCAGGGTACCCGGGTACCCAGCACCCATTTAAAATACACGGTGTAGTAAAAAGCAAAAATTTTGCCGGCCACATAACGGTTAAGCAAGACTAATCTATGATTTTCATTACTTTATTGTTCTTGACACCCTTGAAATTAAGTTTTTTTTGACGTGAAGGTACAATGCATGTAATAATTATAGAAAATTATATCATTTTTTAAACTCTTGAATCCCACGATGTGAATACTTTCACACTCCTACAAAACCCCATGTGTGCAAAAAGACAAACGAGTAGCAACAAAAAAACGACAAAGAAAAACACCAATCGTAGTATTTATTTACGGGACACAACTTTTGCACCATTCCAGGCCGTTGTCCGAAGGCAAAAAAAAAAAGCCAGAAGTGACCCGCCTAAGCTCCCAAAGTCCTACTGCAGCCATCTAAATAACACCTCCTAAACCAGTGGTCATCAACCTTGTTCATGCAGCGCATCACCATCCTGCTCCTATCTTAGAAGCGGCTTCTGACTCTGCCTGGAAAGGAATATTTTCAAAATTCCAGATTTTGTGTATATGGGCATTTTATCAGAATTTACAGAAATTTCTCCGGTTATCCATCTATTGACAAATTTCTTAAGGGATTAATGTATATTTGTTTATGAATCCTTCCATGGAAAGAAGAAGAATTGTCAAGGTTTACGCCCAAATAAGATCCAGCGTGCTTTTGGTTACAAACCCCTGTCCGAATCGAACGACCCCCACCCGACTGTCGTTGTCATCAATTCGGATTCGGTTCAAATCGAATCCCCTACCTCTGGCAGCCCAATCAAGCTGGAGCGGCCAGAGTTGAGGGCGCGGGAGAAAAGCTGTAAATCGATTGCTACTTCATCTCGCAGTAGATGGCAGTGCGGTGCGGTGTGGTGGTGGCAGCATGGCAGCATCCCGTCCACCAAGACCAAGTCCTCGTCCTCGGACGAGCCGTCGTCAACGGAGCGCAGCACGTCAATATTTTAATGAAATTCATAGACCTTTTAGCAAATATGGCAGCAGAAGCAGTAGTACGCCATTGCGGTACGAAGGCAATGGAATGGATGAGGAGGGTGAACCGTGCCACACTGTTTACTGACTTGACGTGTATATTTGCCTGATCGGTTGGCCATGTCGCCGTCGTTGTTCCGGGCCGGGGTCGGCCGGTCGGTCGGATTGGAACGGCAAATATTGGCCCATCTCACGTGAAATTTAGGGATTTTTGGCGAGCCTGATGAGAACTATGTAGTGTCACGCTACACTGACTGCGAATGCCCTGTCAGTCAGCTCAGCATTGGTGCTAGAGGTGAAGTACATGAGAACAACAATTGCGAAGATTGATTGGAAAGCATAACAATGGTATTTTGATGGATGAGGATTAGATTGCTCACTGCAATTCGTAGATAAGGGCGGATTGGTGGTGGAAAGTCAAATGGTGTGCAATTGTGTACGACAAATATATTGGACAACGGCGCTTAGGTGGCAGCCGTACAATGGATTGTGGCGGGCCACGTGTAGTGTGTTTGCTCTGAGAGTAGTCACGTTTGTTTGCGATAAGCTGATGTTGATGAAAATGAATGCGACACCGACGCGAAGGGATGGCGGTTGAAACTAATGAGGTATTGATATCAATGTAAGTCCAAGTAGTAAGCATGATGGACTATTGACATCGTAGCTGAAAGACGTGATCAAGCGTTGTGCCAATGGTTATCACACGATAGAATAACTCATGTTGGGACTAAACAACTGTATTACTGTGAAATGGTCCAAAATTGTCGCTAAATAAAATTTTTATAGACATCTATTATTTTCTGATTGAATCCGCAACATCATGAGCTTCTTCACTTGGAAAGTTCGGTTGAGTTCCAATTCAATAGCTAGTTTGGTTGGATTTCCTGGATGAATCTTTGATGTAACATCTGGAAAATGCTCTAACACATTCCTTGCGCATTCTCGCAAGGATCTACTTCAGAAATTCTCATAGACATTTCCGATTAGACCTCCAAAGGAACTTCTGCAGTAATTTCTCTAGGAATTCCTGGAAAAATACCTGTACAAAATTTAAAAAAAAATTTCGAAGCTAATCCTGGAAAAATCTCTAAAGTAACTCATAAAGAAATCTTCGAAGGAAACTTTGGAATAAAGTATGTAGCGAATCTTGAACAATTTCCTCGAAGAATCCTCGGAGAAACAAGATGTGGAAAAAATCTTGTGAAATCTGTTGGGGTAAAAAACGGAGGAATCCCTTCAGCAATCTTCTTATTATACAGGAGTAGTCCCCTTGGCATTCTTCTTCTTCTTCTTCTTCTTCGGTATGGCTCTACGTCCCCACTGGGACTTGGCCTGCCTCGCTTCAACTTAGTGTTCTTTGAGCACTTCCACAGTTATTAATTGAAGGGCTTCCTTTGCCTGCCATTGCATGAATTTGTATATTGTGAGGCAAGTACAATGATACACCATGCCCAGGGAGTCGAGAAAATTTTCCCGACCAGAACGGGAATCAAATCCGCCATCTTCGGATTGGCGATCCATAGCTTTAACCATTACACGAACTGGAGACCCCTATTATTATTATTATTATTATTATTATTATTATTATTATTATTATTATTATTATTATTATTATTATTATTATTATTATTATTATTATTATTATTATAGTTTATTAAAGACACTGCAGTGGATAAGTTGGCATTCGTGTCCAAATGTCCCCTTTCGCTCGTAGAGTTCTGCGGAGTCCACAGTAAGCTCGATTTCTGCCATAATGCGTCTCTGAATTTCTCTGCTGGTGTCGTTGTCGGCGATCATCAGTACACCTAAGTATACAAATTGTTCAACCGTTTCGATTTCATCACCGTCGATAGAAATCTGGGGTGGCACGCGAGTTAATTCCTGACTAAAACCCTTGGCTATCATGCACTTTGTCTTCGACACATTAATGACTCATCCGATTCACCTGGCTTCTTTCTTTAGCCGGATGTACGTTTCCGCCATAGCCTCAAATTTGCGAGCTATTATATCAAAATCATCAGCGAAACTAAGCAGCTGAACGGACTTCGTGAAAATCATTTTACTCGTGTTCATCCCCGCTCTCCATATTACACCTTCTGAAGCAATGTTAAACAGCAAGCATGAAAGACCATCACCTTGCCGCAACCTTCTGCGAGATTCGAAGGGACTCGAGTCGAGAATGTCCCTGACATTCGAACTACGCACATCACTCGATCCATCGTCGCCTAGATCAATCGTATCAGTTTATCCGGCAATTCGTATTCGTGCATAATTCGCCATAGCTGGTCTCGACCGATTGTGTCATACGCCGATTTGAAATCGATGAACAAGTGATGTGTGGGAACGTTGAATTCGCGACATTTCTGCAACACCTGCCGAATAGCGAACATCTGGTCCGTTGTAGCGCAATCACTCATGAATACAGTCTGGTATTGCCCCATGAACTCTCTCGCATACGGTGATAAACAGTGGCATCAAATTTGGAAGAGTATCTTGTAGGCAGCGCTCAGTAGTGTGATCGTGCGGTAGTTCTCGCAATCCAACTTGTCGCTCTGTTTGTGGATGGGACACACGATACCTTCCATCCACTCCTCCGGTAATACTTCATCCTCCCAAATCTTGAAATTGACCCAGTGAAGTGCTTGGTAGTTAAGCTGCTCCAGCTGCTTTGTCATTTTTCAACCGGCCAGCGTCCTCCTCAATCTCTTGGAGGTCAGGCGCCGGAAGTCTTTCGTCCTGCGCACAAACTCCTAGATCAGTTACCACGCCACTTTTGGTGTTTGCTACGTAGCCATTGAGGCACTCATCGTAATGCTGCTGCCACCTCTCGACCACCTCACGCTCGCTCGTGAGAAGATTCCCTTGATTATCTCGGCACATGTCGGCTTGTGGCACAGAGCCTCCGCGCGAGCGGTTCAGCTTCTCGTTTGTCCTTAGCGCGGTACAGCTGTTCCATCGCTTCGCAATCTAGTTCTTCCTGCTAGCGTTTCTTTCTTTGGAAGACTGAGATCTGCCTGTTCCGCGTCTGCCTATAACGTGCCACATTCGCCGGTAATAACCGCCGAATGTTTTGAACGCCACAACAGCTGCAGTGTAGATTTGTGATCCTGGAAGAGTGCTGCAACTCTCTTTGACCTAAGTTTCATCGTCCACGAGAATGTACGCATCTGGCTTCTGGTCTAATAGGATCCACGCTAGTACGGTTCTTGAATCCGTCCACGGATATTGTTTAGATACCGGAAGTTCATGATTGCTCAGAACAGCTTTAAGGTATTGAACAATAAAAAAAACGAGAACAGCAGCTTTAACTCTAATCGCGGGATGGAAAGAGTACCTATGTATTATTATTACACAGCGCAACATTTTTTTGTCTCAAGAGCAAACTTATGTATCTCCGAAGGATTTTGGGCCGCTGAATCCGAATCCGGGCTCAGATTTGCTCCAACACGTCACAATTTTGAGCTATACCTCAATTTATAGGGCAAAATATGCGATTTTGGGCTTTTTTGACTGCAAGCCATTAAGCTTGGAAATATTTTTTTGAAGCAATCAAAAGGTTAATTGGTCAATTAACATCTAAATTAACGACTCATGCAAAATATTTTGTTTTACCAAATCAAATTTGATAGATTTAAGCATTTTATGTTAGTATGAAAACTTGCATGCAACTTTTGGAGGGTGACTTGTATGGGAAATATCGTACCTAACATAAATCGCTTAAAACTATCAAATTCGATTTGGTGAAACGAAATATTTTGCATGAGTCGTTGATTTAGATGTTAATTGACCAATTAACCTTTTGATTGCTTAAAAAAAATTTCCAAGCTTAATGGCTTGCAGTCAAAAAAGCCCGAAATCGCATATTTTGCCCTATAAATTGAGGTATAGCTCAAAATTGTGACGTGTTGGAGCAAATCTGAGCCCGGATTCGGATTCAGCGGCCCAAAATCCTTCGGAGACACATAAGTTTGCTCTTGAGACAGACAAAAAGTTAATTTTTGTTACGCTGTGTTATTATTATCTTTATTATCGAGACACGGTAAAGGCTGGGTATGCTGCGCAATTCAGATCCCATTGTGATCCACAAGCCTCTGCCCAGCAACTCCTATCCCTACCTCCTCGCGGTACCGGCCAGAAACTATGAGCAACCTTAGGGAAGATCGGGTAACCAACCACGGTGGGAACTTTGGTCGTAGGCTGACAGGGAAGGGGGGGTTTGCTTCGGCAAACCTGAGCGTTTGTTCTCCAGGAGGAGCGGCTCACAACAGCGTCTGATCCCCATGTTTTAGGGGCGGCTTATCTACGTCCGAGTGCCAGGGAAGGACTCTAAGCTCAACTGTGCACTATGGTCCTCCGGAAAGTAGGAGGTTGGTGTCAGGCCCTACGAGCTAGTCGTAAAAACCCATTGTAACGGAAAATCAGCAACAGAATAATACGAACCGAGACCAACGGCAATGACCCCAGCGAACAAAAAGGACTTGCGATTGAAAACTCGGTACGTGGAACTGCCGATCTCTCAACTTCATTGGGAGCACCCGCATACTCGCCGATCTACTGAAGGACCGCGGGTTCGGCATCGTAGCGCTGCAGGCGGTGTGTTGGACAGGATCCATGGTGCGAATGTTTAGAGGTAATCATACCATCTACCAGAGCTGCGTCAATACACGCGAGCTGGGAACAGCTTTCATCGTGATGGGTGATATGCAGAGGCGCGTGATCGGTTAGTGGCCGATCGACAAAAGAATGTGCAGATTGAGGATCAAGGGCCGATTCTTCAACTTCAGCATAATAAACGTGCATAGCCCATACTTCGGAAGCACTGATGATGACAAGGACGCATTTTACGCGCAGCTCGAACGCGAGTACGATCGCTGCCCAAGCCACGACGTCAAGATCATTATAGGAGATTTGAACGCTCAGGGAGGCCAGAAGGAGGAATTCAGACCGACGATTGGTAAGTTCAGCGCCCACCAGCAAACGAACGAAAACGGCCTACGACTCATTGATTTCGCCGCCTCCAAAAATATGGCCATACGTAGCACCTTTTTCTAACACAGTCTCCCTCATCGTTACACCTGAGATCACCACAACAAACGGAATCGCAAATCGACCACGTTCTGATTGATGGACGGCGCTTCTCCGACATTATCGACGTCAGGACCTATCGTGGCACCAACATCGACTCCGACCACTATCTGGTGATGGTCAAACTGCGCCCAAAGCTCTCCGCCATCAACAATGTACGGTACCGGCAACCGCCACAGTACAACCTAGAGCGGCTGAAGCAACCGGATGTTGCCTCAGCATACGCGCAGAATCTCGAGGCCGCGTTGCCAGACGAGGGCGAGCTCGATGAGGCCCTTCTAGAGGACTGCTGGAGTACAGTGAAAGCGTCCATTAACGACGCAGCCGAGAGCACCATCGGGTGCGTGGACGGAATCGACGGAACGAATGGTTCGACGAAGAGTGCAGAACGGTTTTGGAGGAGAAGAACGCAGCGAGGGCGGTAATGCTGCAGCAAGGGACTCGACAGAACGTGGAACGTTATAAACAGAAGCGGAAACAGCAGACCCGCCTCTATCGGGAGAAAAAGCGCCGCCTGAAGGAAGCGGAGTGTGAAGAAATGGAGCTGCTGTGCCGTTCCCAAGAAACACGGAAGTTCTATCAGAAGCTCAACGCATCCCGCAACGCCTTCGTGCCGCGAGCCGAAATATGCAGGGTTAAAGACGGAGGCCTCTTGACGGACCGACGTGAGGTGATCGAAAGGTGGAAGCAGCACTTCGATCAGCACCTGAACGGCGTGGAGAACGTAGGCACGGGAGCCCACGGCAGCGGAGGACGGAAATGAACCAGCTCCCACGCTGAGGGAAGTTAAGGATGCCATTCACCAGCTCAAAACCAACAAAGCAGCTGGTAAGGATGGTATCGCAGCTGAACTCATCAAGATGGGCCCAGAAAAGTTGGCCAACTGTCTGCATCGGCTGATAATCAGGATCTGAGAAACCGAACAGCTAGCGGAGGAGTGGAAGGAAGGGGTAATCTGCCCCATTCACCAGGAAGGCGACCATTTGGAATGTGAGAACTTCAGGGCGATCACTATTTTGAATGCTGCCTACAAAGTGCTATCCCAGATCATCTTCCGTCGTCTGTCACCTAAAACGAATGAGTTCGGGGGAAGTTATCAAGCCGGCTTCATCGACGGCCGGTCGACAACGGACCAGATCTTTACCATGCGGCAAATCCTCCAGAAACGCCGTGTATACCAGGTCCCAACGCATCACCTGTTCATCGACTTCAAAGCGGCATACGGCAGTATCGACTGAGCAGAGCTATGGTAAATCATGGAAGAAAACGACTTTATTGGGAAGCTGACTAGTCTGATTAAAGCAACGATGGACGCTGTACAAAACTGCTTAAGGGTTTCGGGTGAACCATCCAGTTCATTCGATTCTCGACGGGGACTGCGACAAGTTGACGGACTCTCATGCCTACTCTTCAACATCGCTCTGGAAGGTGTAAGGCGACGAGCCGAGCTCAACAGCCAGGGTACGATCAGTCTTCAAAGATCATCATTGCGTACGTGAGTTTTAAAAAGCACGCTTTGAAAAAATCTTATAACAGACGATCAATTCAAATATTCGCATTTTATTGCTCCTATGCTCCTTCGATCGAAAATAGTGCATCATTGATTCAAATCATTTTATTTCAACGGTACTGATATTCGGGTTTATGTTCGGGCTATTTTACTGAGCTTTTTGAAGCGGGTTTATTGAATGCGTTGTTAAATGCAGTGTTTTTGATGTGCAATTGCCCATTTCAGTCCACACCACTGCCGTACGTAGATGAATCGGAGTCATCTCTAGCGGGATCTGGGAAGCAATACAACAAATGTGAACAAACTGTAACCTTACACACTTAATCAAGCCGAAAAAAAAAAATACAAAATGATGGAACAACTTCATTCCTATAACCAGGGTCTCCTAGTGAACATCCGAAATTGGCTTCGAATACCTCTGAGATAATGACCGTATCTAAGGAAGCGTCAAATATGTGACAATGCGAGTTCTCAGTACCGTGATGAATGAAGAAGAAATTATGTTGCACATTCATCATTTCCAGCTACTTTCGGAGGGAGATTTGAGGGAACCAATTTGGGAGTTAGTTGGAGGAAAGTGTTCATAAAATGATTCATTGATAAATCTCGACCATGAACCCTGAGAGTTCAGACAGTGTTAAGCAAATTTTCCTGTGCATGTCTTTCAGAATCAGTAATACGTTTTTTTGATCATATACGGTGTCAAGACAAAAAAAAAACATTATACGATTTAAAATGATTTTTTATTCTGGTTAATAATAAAACACGGACATGGGTTTTTACGTTTGGTGGGAAATTCAAGTGAAATTCAAGCAGAGAAGATCAGCCAAAAAAGGGCATACAGCTGGCCGAAGTGATCTGTGGACTCTATATCTCCAACACAATACATATTGTTCATAATGCCGCTCTTCTCTAACAGCTCGGTATTAGCAGAACTGAAAATGAAATAAATTTTGAAACATCTTCCTCTTTATAATATTTATTGAATAAATTACCTCAAACCTTACAGCTAATCGCAACGTACCGCAACTGGCACACATTCGGTGATAATGAAAATTTTCAGTCGCTAACAACAAGGGCCGCTTTGGTTGCTAGGCCTACCATGTATGCATGCAAGCTCTTGTAGCACACTCAGCCAGTGTAAAGAGCTGTAATTGATTTGCATCAATGATGCAGTATTTTCTGGAAATGATAGGCACAAATCATGGCAATGCTGATTTGAAAAATAAGGAGCGTGCATTCTCCTGCTCCTTGTTTTTCAGATCATTGCAATGAAATTTTGAAGACTGGGTACGATTATCACAAAATCCGGTCAATTTGTGTGCTTTGCGGACGACATGGACATTATCGCCAGAACATTTGGAACGGTGGCAGAGCTGTACACCCGCCTGAAACGCGAAGCAGCAAAGGTCGGACTGGTGGTGAATGCCTCAAAAACAAAGTACATGCTGGTAGGCGGAACCGAACACGACCGAGTCCGTGTAGGCAGTAATGTGACGATAGACGGGGGTTCCTTCGAGGTGGTGGAAGAATTCGTCTACCTCGGATCCTTATTGACGGCTGACAACAATGCTAGCCGTGAAACTCGAAAGCCCATCATCAGTGGAAGTAGTGGGTACTATGGGCTCCAGAAGAAGCTGCGGTCTAAAACGATTCACCCACGCACCAAAACGCTAATAAGACCGGTGGTTCTCTATGGACACGAGGCATGTACCATGCTCGAGGAGAACCTGCAAGTACTCGAAGTTTTCAAACGACGCGTGCGAAGGACGATCTTCGGCGGTGTGCAGAAGACTGGTGTGTGGCGGAGGAGGATGAACTTCGAGCTTGCTGCACTTTACGGCGAACCAAGCATCAAGAAGGTGGCCAAGGTGAACAGGGCATGTTGCAATTCCGGATAACAACCCTGTAAAGTTGGTGTTCGCGAATGATCCGTTTGGCACAAGAAGGCGTGGAGCGTAGATAACACGATGGGCGTGGCCAAGGATGGAGAGCGGCAGTCACAACCCGAGTATTGTGGCTTGGTAAGCGGGAATTTTGTGGGGTAGAACTGTAGACCCTCATAAAGATTTTGTACTTAAAAATAAATTAAATTTAATAATACAGCAATTTAGTGTTTAGTTTTACATATTTTGAAACATTATTTAACTTTCTACCCATCTCTTCTCTTGCCATCCAGCATAACAGATCTTGCCTCCAACCATTGCATCCTATTTAACAGTTTGATTTTCATACATCGTTGACTTCAGTTTCAATCAAACCTCTTTCCCGTCACAGTAAGTAATTGATCCGTGAAATTCCACATACCATCATCCTTTTATGTATTATACGCCTAATCTTACCATCCCACAGGATCGAATAAAGTCCACCGCCGTGGAAGTGGATAAAAAATCCAGTCGGGTAGGAAAAATTAACTTCCCACTTTTATATTTTTCACTGAACGGATTAAAGTTTCCTATCCCCCGCCCCACCCACTCGTAATATGGCACGCTCCATCTAACCGCATCAAGCCCACTCTTCTCGTTTCATCAGTCGTCGGTTGCTGTGCTAGCCTTGCAGGGTGCCTGGCGAGGCGAACCCGTTGATCCTGATGGTTCCAACGATTTTTATTATTCGATTTAGTTGAACGAATATTTTTTCGGTTCAAATCAGCAAAACCTACCGTCTGCCGCCGTGCCACATTGAAACTCAAGCGGCGCAAGTTTGCTTCACACCATGCCGTCGTCGTGTTTGCTCTCGTTTCCTGGGCCAGCACGAACGAAGCTGGGTCCGGACGACCGACAACGGAAGGAACCCCCAAAGTTCTGCTGCAGCTGGGTGGGAAAAAAAGTTAGTTTTACAATGGCTGCCTCTGCAGTGCAGTTGTTGAATTTGATAAATCAACCAGCAGAAGCTAAAGCCGAGCCGGGATTATGTTTGCGTGGTATATTAAATGGTGCTTCAAGCGACATATTTTCGATTTGTGCGAGAAGAATTGTGAACTTTGTTTGACTTGCAAAAGCTAAGATCAAGAAACTTTTCCGTCAAATCGTATCAAGAAGTTTTGAGTGAAACAACAAAGAAATGAATTGTTCACTTTTAAAATTGTAAAACGAGTTCATGAAGAAACTGGGAATGCAATAATCATATTATGAAAGTTATCGTGTTATAAAACATTCGAATACATGAAAGCAAAATCAGTTGCTAGTTGTACCTACAAAGAAATTAAGGAAACAAATGTAGGAAATAGTAAAGTGAATCGACAATATTATTCATTTGGGCTTAACTGGTTGACAATGATAGAAGAAAAATAAACGTCAGAGATTGGATGTTTCACGGATGTTATCCTCCAAGAATTCTTCCTGGTAATTCAGCTAGGCATTGTTACAGGTGCTTTCAATAGGAATTCCCTTTGGGATTTTCACTTTGGTTTCGGTCGGATATTTCCAGTACTAGGGATTCCGCCGGAAATTCCGTCTTAGGATCCCGCCGGGAGTTCCCTCTAGAGATTCTGCCAGGAGTTCCTTCTGCCAAATTCAGGTATTTAAAATGTAATCGTTTATTTGTCAAACTCTACCAATGTTCGCGAAAAGTTTGCTAACATTAACTTAGTCAGTGATTTTTTTTATAAGTGGGTGTCTGGGGATTCTGTGGGTAATTCCCTCTTGAGATTCCGCCAGGAATTCCGTCTAGAGATTCCAACGGAAATTCCCTCTGAAGATTCAGCAAAGAATATTCTCTTTGAAGATACCGCCAGGAGCTTCCTGTGGAGATTCCACTAGAAATTTTCTCTGGAGATTCGGTCGATTATGCCAATCCCAAGCAACACACATGTTATATAAGAGTTACGACAGCGCAAGTTTTGGTTATATAGAAGTTAATTCGACGTTATTTCAACATTGTGTTAGAATTACGTAAAATAAACTTCTATACAACCAAAACTTGCGCTGCCGTAACTATTATATAACATGTGTGTTGCTTGGGATCGCTCCTCAGCGGCAGGTCTTCCCATCAACGTCAACAAGACCAAATCGTTGGATGTAAACATGGTCAACCCTTCCAGCTATACGATACCTGGACAATCAGTGGAGAATGTTGAAAGCTTCCAATATCTTGTTGGTAGCAAAATAGTGACCGATGGTGGCACCAAGATCAACATAGGTGCACGAATCAAGAAGGCGAGGGCTGCTTTTGCGAGTTTAAGAAATGTATGGAAAAACAACCAGATCAGTCGACGCACCAAAATCCCAATTTGCAACTCGAACGTGAAATCTGTGCTGCTATACGTCAGTGAAACGTAGTGTGTATCATTGGAGAACGCGCAATGGCTGCAGGTCTTAATCAATAGATTACTGCGGTATATAATTCATACATGGTGGCCTCACAATTGGATCTCCAATGTGTAGCTCCACCGTCGATGTCATCAAAAGCCGATAGCGACAGATATTCGGGAGCGAAAGTGGAGGTGGGTTGACCACACTCTATGCAGGGGCGGAAACGAAATCCCCTTTTAAGATTTCGCCTAAAATTCCCTAGGAAGATTCTCTCAGGAATTCCCTCTGGAGACTCCAACAGAAGTTCCATCTTAAGATTCCTAAAGGATTTCCCTCTGGAGATTCGGCGAAGAATTCTGTCGTACCATTCCGTCAGGAGTTTTCTCTGGAGATTCCGTTAAAAGCTACTTATAAGGAACCGGGAACTCATTCCTGGCATTACTCTGGTAATATATTCTTGGGTTTCCACCGGGAATCCCATCTGAGAATTTCACCGGGAATTTCGTCTGGGAACTCCAGCCAAATCTGTCTGAGGACTCCACTGGGAATTCTGTCTGCGGCTCCTTCTGAAGATTCGTCTGAGTATTTTCTCCAGGGGTTCCTCCGCAAGTTTCCCTGGAGATTCCTCGCATACGTTGCGGGGACGACTTCAAATCACAATAGGCAATCTCTGCTTGCTGAATGATGCGCAGTGTTCTAACCGTTGGTTTTCGACGAGTTTTTTCTAACTGAGCATTCAAGTCCGATAGGTCAGCTTTAGATACCATCAACTCCCGTGAGCACCTAAAAGTTAGGCACCTGTCGAAATTTTACTTTTATGTGTGGAGTGCAATCAGCACTTCAGAAGCACGAAATGAGCAAAGTAATGTACTTATTTTCAGATAGTCAGCCTGTTTTTGTTGCCTGGGATGGCCTACGGCAGAAAATCCCTTAAAAAAAGGAAAAAAATTAAAGCACTACTTCGGCCAACTCTACGTCGAACATAGTTATCGCTTGACAAACTCAAATCGAGAAGCTGAATTCGCAAAGGCTGTTCATCTTGTATAGGTACCTGGCCATTCTTCCATCGCTGGTAATGAATTGGCTGATGAGTTAACTCGCATTGGAGCATCACATGACTGGCCCTGAGCTAGCTATTCCGATATCGAAGTGTTGGATTAAGCTTCAAATCGACACCTGGGCTGCCACTCAACACAAACAATACTGGAATAATGACTGGTATGTTTGAAACATGCTGGAAAAGCGTGTAATCAGAAGGCACGAAATGTTGCTTATTGACAAATCAAGAGATGAAATTTGTGACAAAAAATCGCGTTCTGGTGGGATTCGAACCGAATACTCCGTATTCGCTAGACCGGCGCTTTAACCAACTAAGTCACAGAATAGACACGTGATGATTCCGCGGAATTGAAAGCCACACTGACTTGACTCGAGTCAAGTACCACACACTGAAGACGACCTTACAGTTAAGGTCGAAATACGTATCTGTGAAAAGATGCAAATTATAATAATTATTAGTGGATGACACATTACTGATCCCATTTCCCTTTTACTTACAGGTATTTCATTAACACGCCCAGATTCATCATCGTAAATTTCAAAATACAGCTGCAAGCGTTACTCCTCCTCCTCTTCTCTTCTTGGCGTAACGTCCTCACTGGGACAAAGCCTGCTTCTCAGCTTAGTGTTCTATGAGCACTTCAACAGTTTTTAACTGAGAGCTTCCTCTGCCAATGACCATTTTGCATGTGTATATCGTGTGGCAGGCACGAAGATACTCTATGCCCAAGGAAGTCAAGGAAATTTCCTTTACGAAAAGATCCTGGACCGATCGGGAATCGAACCCGTCACCCTCAGCATGGTCATGCTGAATACCCGTGCGTTTACCGCCTCGGCTATATGGGCAAGCGTTACTAGTGACCATGAAAGATCAGAAAATCAAGAATATTTCGAGGATTGATAACTAAAGATCTAGAAGAAGAAACTGCACCACTTGGTAAAATTTATCAATTCGATTTTTCAAACTTTCCAGACTTCTTCGTCCCTTTTTGGATATTCAACGTGGACGGGGAAAAGCTTTTGCACTCTATCAAACCCCCATTACTTATTTTTCCTTTTCGTAGCTATCGCAAATTAATTTACCTTGACAGATACGATTTAAACTTAAAACATCTACTGGGCTGTACAATTTTGGCCTTGTTGTAGATGGAGACAATGGTAGCCCATTTTAAATATTCAAATTTACTACTCCACCAACCTCCGGTTCACCGACTAAAATCATTCAGCACTTTCTTTAGCCTGTGTGGAAAGTTACTTGAATCGAACGCCACTTTTCTTTTCGTAGTGCGATGGGATATCAGGATTAAATTGTGGAAGCTTCTGAGGTTATCCATTGCCCTTGTTGTTCTGTTTTCATGGGATGTTGGACTTCCCATTACAATGTGCTACCATTTATTCCCAAACTATTTGTTGAAAAAAAAAATCCTTTACTTTCAAAAACACCCAGTTTATGAAAAAGGTTTGCATATCGATTCAAACTAGCACCTCACACTAGGAAAACTGTTATTACTTCAAAAAGGTTTAGCTAGCCCTGATAAAGTTCCTTCTTTTCCCCACCAGACCTATTCAAGAAACCGGCTAGCAACATTTACCGCCAAGTGAAGTGCACACAGCTTGTCATTCTGTCCTCTTTCTGCTCCCGGCAATTCCCTCAACATTTTTCGCGGCTCACTTCCGGCTACATGAATTAGCCATTAATTAATAGAGACGTGGCTGAACAACGCCGGTTCGGCCGTTGTTGGTGGGTAACAACAGCAGCAAGAAAGAACATCGCGGTGTTGTTTTTGCAGCTTCATCAAACTCAACCAGGAACCCCCAGCAGCAGCTCACTCAAATGAAACTGATCCTGCTGGCTGGCATCTTGAGCAGGGTGAAGTAGATTGGCCCGGTCGTCGTCGTTGCTGAGATCGTTGGAGTCGTCGTTCAGACGACGACGGTGGGATGCCATTAAGGATTTTTAATTTCATTATTTACCTTAATTAAAAGACAAAGCAGTTTAATTATATTTGTGGAAAATAGCGGGGCTCTGGAGTGCGCTGGTCGTGGTGGTGGGGGCAGGCTGATCAATTATCAACACAATTAACGATGAAGGGGACCACATGGGGGTGGAGATGAGAATCGCGTGATTTTCGGCAGATGGATGCATTCATTAATTTTGTGCGTTGTTTATTTGTTTACATTGACTAATTGATATTGGGACCATTTTGAATTTTGATCCTTGAGTCAATATGTCGAATACAAAACACTCCTCTGGAAAATAATAAAATCATAATTGAGGTCTTCTTGTGCCAACCGGATCAGTAGCGAACACCAACTTTACTGCATATATTCGCATAGTTGACGTAAGCTAATGATTAGGTCTTGTGCTCTGTTGAAAAAAACTGATCACAATTATGCACATGTGACAGATATTAGCATGTGAATGCTGATTACTATAGCCATTACGGTAGCGCCTTTCCGTATAAAAAGGACAATGGATGTTTTACTCGGATTAACCGAAAGGCCATATTGGCGACAGCAAACCTCGACTACCTGAAGAGCGCTTTGCATCAGGTCGAAAGGGGTGCTGATGCATACCACATACCACATACCGACCAACAATGTTAGGTAGTCGTCGGCAAAACCTCAAGTAGGAAACCCACTATTATTGAGTTGCCTCAATAGCGTATCTGCTACGAGATTCCACAGAAGTGGCGGTAAGACTCCCCCTTGGGGGCATCCACAAACACTCAATTTCCTAGTCGCTGCTTGACGCAATTTTGAAAAGAGATATCAGTTTTTGAGCATTCAGTAAATCCAATTGGAGATCATTGGAGATATACCATGACTCCGTGTGGCTTCCAATATGACATCGAAAGGCACGTTGTCAAAAGCACCCTCAATATCTAAGAAAACACCCAAGCAGGAGCGAATGTCTTCTCGATATCGTTAACATTAACAACCTTGTGTAACACCACGTCTCCAATCAACAAAAGATTTCAAATGCAGGAGGTGCTTCCCGTCAGGAATCAATCTCAAATCCACCATTACTTCTTGTTGATCGAGGGAAATCCCATTCCAATAGTCGTCAGCTAAGAAAAAGGAATTGAGGATCGATGCCAAAAGTGTCCGCTTGTCAGTCCAGTTTCCGATTTTGGTCCATCGACGAAAGGCACTCCCCACTTATGGGAAAAAGATAAATTTATGGTCAATTTTAATGTATTTCAAGTTCCATCTGATATGTATGTGGCTCTTAGAAGTTGCCCCCCACTTCGATGTGAAAACCCGATTTCCGGTTGTCGGTCTGGGAGATCCCCGGTCGGATTTGGAGCAGCAGCACTCTGCTACATAGTAAATGAATTTTCGGACCAAATGTGCTGCGTTGTTGTTTATTCTGCTTCTAATGTGCTGGGCTGCATCCTCGCCGCTTTGGCTTTGGAAGAAGGGAGGGAGGTGTCCGAGGCAAAACAACAGTCTGCTGTAATTTATTTCATGTCATGAGAATAATGGACTTTGCCATTTTAGCTTCAGCTTTAGAGACCTCCCTTCCCTACATAGTACACACAATCTTGCTGGGCATAACCTACACACGGACCATGGAAGAAGGCAACAATCTATTGTGCGAAAATGTCTCATGGTAGTAGGTACGAGCGTAACTTGCAGGGCTAAGAAATGGGACCGGTGGCGAAAGAGTGCGAGATGGAAGTTTGGGACAGGAACCTGGAATTGAGGAAATGATTCAGCTTTTGTTTTTCTGATGGCTTACCACACCGCTTGCTGGTCACCAAGGGCGAGAGGTAGATTACTTGTGATAGGATTCTGGTGAAAGCATTAATTTTCGCTGGAAGTCGGAGATAGAGAAGCAATGAGCTGTCTTTTTAAAATGGCTTTTGTCAACCGGTGATAAATGAAGTTGGCACAATCTAGCAGTGGTTATTGAATAATCCTACAAGATGAAATACTTTAGGTTGGATTTGAACCACATCAGTTTTTGATCGTTAATCCTTCTCTTACAAAAAAAAAACGCGAAACTCCCATCGATTTAGAACAAAATAATAATTCAATCACCAATCAACGACCACACCTCTATTTCCAATCCCACGCCGACACCAGAGAAAGGAAATTCCATGACGATGCATGTGTGGCTCGGCGCGGTTGTTGATACTAATCAAACCGGCTCGCGCTTGGACAGCTTCATTAGTGGTTTGCCGGCCACCACACGCAAATCAACCTTTTCCAATTAGTCCAATCAACGCCCCTAATCGAGCCACCAACTGAAGCTCCAGCTAGTACACAGAGGTATCACATCCTCCGGGCTGCTGCGGATGAAACCGATATAATTACTTTCGTTACATGTCATGAATGCTGAATGCTGATGTTAACATTTGCAGCAACGCACGTAGGAACGTGATACGGACATTCTTCCGGAGCCTGCGGCCAGTTAAGTTCCGAACGATGATGGCTAGGCGCGGAACTAACACTAGAAGCACGTGAGCGGAATTGGTATCGAAGAAAGGTTCCGCAAATCCGACAGGCGCCCGAATAAAATTCTTCTTCTTTCCTTTTTAGAAGTTTCCGCCAGCCAACCGGGGCAGCAGGGACTCATCATTCGTCCGTCAATCGCAGGAAATTGGCCCCTTTGGTAGTCATCATCTCACGGTGTGTCTAAAACCGTTATTAACAAAATAAAATACCCATCTAAGCGGTACCCATCATTCGAAACATATAGTACCCAGGTATCATCTCTGAAATTTTGGAAATGTTTCATGGAGGGAATTGATATTTTGAGCGATTTGAAATTTTAGGGCGATTTTCAATGAAATTCTCTTTGAGCTACTAATATTCAATCGTAACAGTTACTATTTACTACAAATAATCAAAACCAATTCAAATGGCCGCTGTTGTAGTCAATCACAGCATTCAACAGCTGGTTGAAATAGGATTTAGATGTCTGGAGCGTACGATATTTATCCCATGTTTCTTAAAAAATGCTGGGAACGCTCTCAGTAGTTGCTCTCCGAACACACCAAGAGATTTTCCAGTATGTATCATCTCAGACCAGCAACTGGAACTTCAAAATATGAAACTGAGAAATTCGGCAAATTAAGGGTCTCCCATATCGTTCCAGACCTAGCCTTCAACGTGGTATAGTCTGGATCGAATATATCTATGAAACACGGCCTGTAGATGTCTTTGTAGAGTTTTAATTGCTGAAATGTAATTATAATTAAACCATCATAGTTAATTAAACGCTAACATTTAAAAGATCGTGTAGCTTAGGACTTCCTTCAAGAACCATCAAAGCGTTCATTAAATTACGACATACTTTTCCTGTGAAGCCATACGTTCGTTGCCGATGTCTCACAACAGCCATCATGGATCACAACTGTACCTTTTCAGGACTTGCTTTTTTGGCGGCTTTGTACAATGTGTTCCAAGGTTGGGAAGTGCTCCATACCATCATCTAGGGGCTCATTTTCACAACAAACATTGAGTCTCGCTTACAAATATGGATGTTTTCGCGTGCAAGATTGATGACAACGCTACTTCATTATGCCGTGAGGCTAATAAAAATCGCAAAACAATTTGCTTTAATGGCTGACTCGCTTCTACACATTACAAAAAAAAGGCTTCTTTCCCAATTCCTGGTAAGCATTGTTACATATCCGCTAGACGTCCTTTGACCAATGACCAATCATATACCACGTTGATTGCAAAATTTGTATCAATTTCCTAAAAGCTTCATATTTAGCGGTTCCACATTAAGCAATTCTGAGCATACACTGAGAAATCTCTTGGTGTGTTTAGAGAGCAAGCTACTGAGAGGGTTTCCAGCGATTTTGCCGAAACATGGGGGAGATATTCTAAGTCCAAGACATCGAAATCCTTTTTGATATTCAATGATTGATCCAACTATTGAATGCTGCGATTGACTACAATAGCGGGCATTTGAACCAATTTTGGTTATTGTAGTATATGGTAACCGTTTACTTGCCATAAATACTGTAAATACCTACGAATTTAGATTATAAATTCAATTCACGATAACTTTTGATTTCATAGATGAAATGTTCTCAAAGTTGCACTAAGAATGCTCGAATACCATACGTTTCGAATGATGAATTCCAAATTTATGAGGGACAGATCGATGGCCACGATCGTGAAACAACCACGTTTGCATATTATTTATTCAAATAGATTTTCATTGAAAATCGTCCTAAAATTTCAAATCGCTCAAACTATCAATTCCCTCCATGAAACATTTTCAAAATTTCAGAGATGATACCTGGATACTGTATCTTTCGAATGATGGGTACCGCTCAGATGAGTATTTTATTTTGTTAATAACGGTTTTAGACACACCGTGCATCTTCATTGGATCCTTGTGTGGCGTTGCTGCAGCTACTGCTGCTGGGGTGGAGTTCGCGGCTCATTTCCTGAAGCGATTTAGTTGGCAGGCGTCAAGGGTGGAAGGTCGAGTGCTTTTTCTGAACTAGCTAGTGAGGTGCTGGGGTGGATTACGGTTGATTGAAATCAATAGATTCATCAACATTAGGAACACTCTGTGACGGTAGATTATTTGTGGGAAATCGATGAGTGGTCCTGCAGCAAATGGATAGCTTGGACGAGATTACTTAGAACGGAAATCAATTGAAAGTATTATTTTTGCTTAGACTTGCGTGGGTGACAAGACTTTTATTTTAGAATTAACAGCACATGTAGTTATTTGATCTTTGGAGTAACTTTGTCTATGCAAACATTTCTCTCGTGTCTGTGTTAATTTCAAAATCAATTTTGCAACCCAATAGCTGTATGGCTATGCCAGTTTCCTTTTGCAATACTCTTACCGAAAACTTACATCTATTGGCTCCATTCATGCAATTTTGGGGGTAGGTAACATGTGCATATTCGTATTACTATGCAGCGTCTCATATGGTGTATCATGTTCCCATAAGTGCCTCTCAAGTAAAATACGATGCTTCGTTACCGGCACATGTACCGTACCTCTCTACATTCACAAAACTGGATGAAACGACATTATCGTAGATTCTCATTATGCTTTTCGGTGCACCTTGTAAATGGAATGAACTTCGCTGCTTGGCGAGACGTTGGCCCTTCTTCGGATTCCTGAAAATAGTTTTGAGCGCCTATATGAGAAGAAACTGCCCTATCTGTGTGATACTTTTCTTGCTTGTTAACACACTGATGGCCGGCCATTCTAGGGAGTAGTGCACAACAATAGCGATATTGTTGTTTGCGTTCAGGGACAAAACGCCACGACAGACTCCACAATAAATGCCTTCACTATTTTAAAACATAATCTGCTAAATAACTAACGGTTCATTAAAGCTGAAAGCAAACATTTTGGGAAATATGTGTGTAACAATTAATTCTGTTTGCCAAGTCAACGGCTTAAGCGCCACCTTCGTTCTCGAAGGACCGTTAACTCATTTGCGAGTACCCCGGCATGAGACTGCCTTTCTCAAGGCAGGTTGAAACAGTTTCTTCAGAATAACGGTTCACTTTAACGCTAACAGAGATCCCAACCTGATGGTATTTCTTTGAGCGGAATTCCAATCTCCAAATTCCCCAAAACGGAATGGTGCAAAGCCGTTCAATCCAAAGAACTAACCCTAAATTGAATTGATTCTAACAAGTGACGACCGTATCTGGGGAAGTCACAACTAAACTCGAACTAATTTGATTTATTCATTTATTGATTCGAATTCATTAAAAAAAACTATTCTACAAAAATGTTGAATTTTTGGAGTTTCACAATCCAAATTCTGAGAATTTTAGTTCAAGTTCGCTCTCAGGTGAAACTAGAGTGTGACGTCACGTTTGGGTTTTAAATTCAAAATTGTGTTTGCCTAAATTTACTATACAGGCCCTATTTGGTGAACCATATAATCTGACCTTGTCTTTACAGGCGTAGCTCCCTCGGCGGGTGTTTTGTAGCGTTCATCCGACGACAAGGAGAGGCTTGGAAGGCATGAAACTGCGGCGTTGTGAGATGATCCAAAACCGATTCACTCGTGCGTGAGCGTTGGACATCGGGGTGAATGCGTCCCCGGTATTGGTGGAGTCCGAGCTTCGGTTGCTTAGCTCTACGCCTCACGACTTTACGCGACGAGCGAACACGTGCTTAGCCAGGACAACAACCACGTCGTTTCGAGCAGCTGGTTTGGACGGCTCGGGTTGTCCGACAGATTGTTGATTGCGGATCGAGTGGGAGGTGGAAAAATACCACCCTCTGCAGTGGTTCACAATAAGCCTGCACTGGCCGCCCACGTTGTTGGGCCAATAACGCCTGATAATACGTTTCCTTTTCGTTCACTTTCCACAATTTTCGTTCTAATTCTACGACTCAAAAAATTCAACTAAAAACTTCGAGTTTAGTTAGGAAATAAATTAAAGTTTTCTATTTTAATTTTCAACTTCACACTTTTGAAATTGCCTGATCACTTAGCGAAAATGCGTCTGATCACGACTAAGTACTCCACCAGAATAGAAACGCATTCGCGATTCAAAATGGGATTAGCTTTAAATTAAGTCGCAATTGCACCCGAATGCTGTGTAGTTGGGTTTTATCCTCTTTTAGCATTGGTCAGTTTTGGGAGAGAGATTTGCTTTTATTTTCAAACGCATTTTCAAAAAATACCATTAGATTTGGAGGTCACTGGGAAATTGCGCATTAGTACATTCCAATTCAAATATTGCGCCTTAAAATATACTACCGTCAAATGGGGTAACTTGCAACACTTTTCGACTTTGAAGCAATATCATTGAAAATCTAAACATTTGAAACATACTGTGAAGCATCGTGTACGCTAATTACCCCGAGTAGAATACTATGCAGCACTTGGTTTACCAAAACACGTTGCCACCTAATCAGGAGGTGCGAAATACATGCTTGTTGCAAGTTTCCCCATCTGTGGGGTAACTTGCAACATAGGACATGAAGCTAAGTTAGCTATCATTAAACAGCACTAACATTCTAGTATTTAGTCGTATTGTAAATTTTTGATGTTATGCATGAAACATACCATGAAAAGATGCACACTAACCAATTGACATATAATTTTTCATGAAAGGATTGAAAGTTATTGCAAGCGAGAGTATATCGTTTAGCAACAGGTCTCACGTCCCTCAAACACAAAATATATATGATTCTCGTGACTTAGCACTCATTACAAAATGTCAACAATGATTATTATCAAGATTATTGTCATTTCTTGAAAAGGTAGAGTGAGTCATCTTCAAGTAGTTTTCAGTTTGAAGTGGTGTTTGGCAATTTCAGCTAAATTAACATGAATGAAACACACCTATGCTACTTTGTTATTGCCAAACTCGCTAATTTGGGTATTAAACTGAAATAATTTACTCCATTTATTCAGAATTGATGTTGGTGATTGCTTTACAGCGTTCATAAACAAAAAATGAACTTTTATGATGAAACATGAATGAAACTTCAAAAGGGGGTATTTCCTAACAATGTTTGAAGGTCACGTGCAGGGCTGTTACAGGTGGCGCGGATTTTGCGTTTTTCGCGGTTTTTGCGTTTCGCGCGTTTTTGCTCATTTTGGCGCGGATTTTGCGGAAATGGTTTTCGAATGTACTTACTTAAAATATTTAGAAAAGAAGCTTAATCATGTAAAAGAACTTTTTCAAATTGGAGTTATGGATTTTTGTGATTTTGTAAAAATAATGTTAATAGTCCTTGGCTTAGAGTGCTACTGCACTGCACTGAACGCTCAATTTGTGAAAACAGAGAAAATTCTCTTCCGAAATTCTTAGTCAACCTCTTGAAGTCATTTCTGTTTTGCCTGAAATTTTGGATAGAATTTATATTTTGGACGGAATTTATAGAGTAATATCTAGATTCGAAAAAAAATACTGAATCAATGCAAGATTTCCGAAGTAATTGCTAGGATTTCTTAATGATTCCGAAAGCTGCTTTTTGGTAGAAATTTCAAAAAGACGTCTACATGAAATTTTGGATAAACATTTGGTTCAATTTTGTAGTTAAATTTAATATACTCTCGCAATCTTATCATAAACTTTTTATGAATTAATACTTTTCTACATACATTTTAATCAAAGATCAGACATTGTTTATGGAATGTTTCCTTTTTTATAGATATCTACCTCAGGTATAAAATGTATTGGTGATTTATTCAATAAATAAATTGCACTAGAATCAATTACTTTATTTGTATCTTCACAAAATATGTTTCGGTAAAAAAATATCCATGAATAAAAAAAAATACTGAAATTTTTCTTGCAGTTCTCTCGAACGATCTTTTGGCACTTACTACATACGATTCCTACCATAATGTTGAACATAAATTATATCAAAAGATTCGAAAGAAAGCTCCTTTTTTGGAACTGTAACTGTTGTTCGAAGCTTGCTTCTTGAAATTTGTGCACCTGAAATTCTGATGCACTGTACTGTACATTAGAATTGATTTTCATCTGGAGTGCAAGAAAAGTCATGAATAGTTGAGAAATTCAGGCTTTTTATGAGTTTGAGTCATTAAAACCATATGTTTTTGCACTGGCGCGGTTTTGATGACCTCGGCGCGGATTTCAAATGGCTTGGCGCGGATTTTGCGGTTTCCAAATCGACACTTTTGTAACAGCCCTGCACGTGCAAAAAAAGGTAAAAAATGAATTGTCATTTGAAAATGAACGCGTTACGTAATCAATAAATGATCCATTTCGGTTATTTCTGTCAAATATATCGTGAAATGAAGATAAATAATAGAAGGTTTCGTCAAATTCAACTGTTGCAAGTTACCCCATAGTGGTTGTCGAATATTATATTGATTTTTTGCATTACTTAAGTCGATAAGTTTATCAAACTTTTATCGTTTGGCTAAGCTTTCTATTAGGTACCCTAACTGCAAGCAAGGTCATCAGACTTATCGCACTTACCATAAGGGAGAGGTCAAGCACGATTTTCATACTTGTTTTTATGGCATAAAATGAGCAATCCGTTTTAACAGTGTAGCTAAACCATAAACAAAGAAACAAAGCTAGTTTTTATACTAAATCGATCTTTGATACACATAATCTCTATAACCGAAATAGTAGGGCATTCTAGTTTTCATTATTATTAGAAAATGCTTCACTTTTAGTGTATGCCATCGTGTTGCAAGTTACACCGCTGTTGCAAGTAACCCCGTTTGACGGTATGATTTTTTATCGCGAGCTTTAGACCTCTCATGCCGAAATATTTCATTTCAAATGAGCTTCCACAGGATGGTGGCGTATGTATATAAAATAGTATGGTCATTCAAGTGTAGCTGTAAGGGTAATGTGCTACACGCCAAAAAAAGGACATTTAGCTTTACGTTTGAATTCAAATGTTTAATTTTATATGTGTAGGAAAATAATATTCTTACATGAGGATTGCTTAAAGTTAGAAATGAAGTTCGATAATTCATAGTGCCTGAATAGGTCACCCAAAACCAAAAGAATTCCTGGTTTCAGAATATTGTCCAAAATCATAGTATAAAAACTGGATGTTTCCTGAGCCGAAGTAAATATCTATTGACTAGGTAATACGCACCTGAAACATACGTACCACTACTGACAATTCGCGTAACTTAAAGAATTATAGAGATCCTTTTGAAGTTGTTCGCTTCTCATCCAAAAACTTTTATCATTACAGAGCTTGAAAATGTCACGTTTTGTTTATGGCTGGCCGATTTGAGTAACGTAACGGTTGCGGTATTGCAAATTTTGCCTAGCAAAATGCTTGTAAATTGATCTCCGGATAATTGTTATAAGAGTTTGTTCATCAGGGTGCTGGAATTTGTATTCATTTTGGCGTGATTCGCTCGTTGTTTCTGGTGATAGGTATTACTGATGGATGTCTGGGACACACAAATGGAAGCCAACAATTCCGTCTCAAGAGAACTGGAACTCGTATAATTTGGTAAATCTGTTCCTGCGCGTCGTTGTGGTGCCTAAACATTGATCAAACGTATTTTTTTGGACTTAACGCTTCCACTAACAATACCCTAATTCCAGTGACACCTAGGCATGAGAGGACGTAGAGGTCTCTGCATACCTTTCCTAGGTGTCCAACTAATCATCCTTTACCATCTCCCATGTCGCAAGGACGTGGCCAGGGCAGCTCTTAGCCGTTTAGGGTTGCGTCCATCTTGTCTTTGAGTTAGTGATTAGCCACAAATTTCTGTACTATGGTAACGGACGGGGAGGAGGCAATTCTCTCACCAACGGTTTGAGACTGTACCACCTACGAATATGTTCGACTTGCTCAATGCTAATGCGAACTTCCTTTACTTCCTGATTGAGGCTGCGCCACCATGCGCCTCTTGGTCTCTTTGGTCTGTCTTTGCTGCGATGTCCGGCTGGGTTCCAAACTAAAGCTTGCTTGCAGATTTCGTTCCCGAATCGTTTGTTAAAGTATTGATTCACCGAACGATCCGTAACGTAGTTTATAACGGAGCTGCCAATACTTACCGAACAGGTTTTTTTATTCAAAAGGAATAGGGTTGTCAAAAAATTGCATTATAATTAAGTACTTAAATTTAGGAAAAATCAATGATTTTATATTTTTAAACTAAAAAGCACTTTTTTTCTGAGCCACTATGATTTTTTTTCAGATTTTTAGAACTTTTATTATTCATCAGGATAGCGTTAGAATTGGCATTTATCATGCCAATAAACTGTCCCATGTTCAATTTCTCAGATGATATCAGAATTCCCGGAAAATGTTCAGGATTCCCTCAGAGATTCTCGGATAGCTTCTTATGCGTATAAACTGAACGTGAAGGAATTTTTGGAGCAATCACGAGAGGATCTTCTGGAGCAAATCTCCAGAAATTCCTTCTAAGACTTCTCCAATAATTTCTCCGGAGATTCCTCCACAAATTCCTCCGGTGATTCCTCCAAAAATTCCTCCGGAGATTCCTCCAGGAATTCCTCCGGAGATTCCTCCAGGAATTCCTCCGGAGATTCCTCCAGGAATTCCTCCGGAGATTCCTCCAGGAATTCCTCCGGAGATTCCTCCAGGAATTCCTCCGGATATTCCTCCAGGAATTCCTCCAGAGATTCCTCCAGGAATTCCTCCAGAGATTCCTCCAGGAATTCCTCCGGAGATTCCTCTGGGAATTCCTACGGAGATTCCTCTGGGAATTCCTACGGAGATTCCTCTGGGAATTCCTCCGGAGATTCCTCCGGGAATTCCTCCGGACATTTCTCCGGGAATTCCTCCAGAGTTTCCTCCAAGAATTCCTCCGGGAATTCTTTAGGAGATTCCTCCGGGGATTCTTCCGGAGATTCCTCCGAAGTTTTTTTTCCAAGAATTCTTCCGGAAATTCCTCCAAGAATTCCTTCGAAGATTCCTCCAGAAATTTCTCCGGAGAATCCACCAAGAATTCAAGAATTGCTTTGGAGATTCCTTCGGGAATTCCTCCGGTGGTTCCTCCGGAAATTCCTCCAGAGATTCCGCCAAGAATTTCCCCAAAGATTCCTACAGTAATTTCTTCGTAGTTTCCTTCAGGAATGCCCCCGTAGTTCCTCCAAGGAATTTTTGGAGGCATTTCTGGAGGAATCTCCGGAAGGTTTTCCCTGAGGATTTTCCGGAAAAAATACTGCAGGAACCTCCGCTGGAATTTCTGGAGGAATTATTGGAGAAATCCCAGAAGAAACTATAAGAGGAATCCATAAAGTTACTCCTAGACGAGACTTAGAAGGTGCTTCTGGAGGAATCCCGGAAAAAGTTGCTGGAGGAAGGATTTTCCAGATAAATCTGACATATAATTTCAGGAGAACTCCCAAAAGCAATTCTTTGAGGATTCGAATATAAAACGCCCACAGAAAACCTAGAGGGATCCCAAATGGTTCTATTTTAGAAAAAAAAAAAAGAAAAAAAAAAGGAGAATCTTAGAATGCATTCCTGTAGAAATCCTAGGAAGAACTCTTGGAATGATCCCGAAAGGAATCTCCAAATAAATATCTGAGTGAACCCCGGAAATTCTAGAGAAATCCCGATTGAAATTATTAGAGGATGATCAAAAAAACTCCTGGTAGAATCTTAGAAAACACCTCTCGAAAAAAAAACCCTGAAGGAACTCCTAGACTAAAAGATCCCATGCTATTAAATCCTGAAAAAACTCATTAGTTCCTTCATGTAGGGTTTTTTTTGTAGAAATTCCAACGACAATCTCAGAGACATTTTATGAGAACCCCCTGCGAACTCCTAGTAGATGTTCCGGTGGAACTCCTGGAAGAATTTTAAGAGGATTTTCTGCGAAATCCCAGAGAAAAACCTTTGCACAGAATGACAGAAGATTTATCACAAAGAATTTTTCGTGGATCTTCATAAAATTTCCTGTGAAGCTTTGTCCCATTATTTTGTCAAGAACTCCATGAAGTAACCGCCAGAGTCCCAGCAAAATTCCTCCCACCGTAGTCCGAACCACTAAATTGCAGAATTTATAATTAGTATCTATCCATAGTTCTCGCTGTAATACCATTAAAATTCCCCCAGAATCCCAGCGCAATGTCTCTCATCATTATTTTCCTTGGAAAGCTTTATAACTTCGTTGGAATCTCACTATCTGGATTTTCCCCAGAAGCCCACCCAAAACTTATTAATTGAATTGTTTTTCCCACACGCCCGCGAAAAAGTAGGTACATTTCAATTTCAACAACATTTCTTGAGGAAACGAACTAAATTTCTCTAAGTTCAAATCGTAAACAACCTGGTGCCCTTTTCTTCACATCCTTCATACAGCAGTCAGTTAAACAAATGTCAAAATTACTTACGGAAAAAGTTGAAATTTTACTTGAGCGCTCTACTTGGCAACGGGAAACTTAGCTTTAACCAGTGGGGTGACACAGCTGTCAAACTCGGTACATCGCCGCTCTACCCATCATCGTTTTTGGTACGGCGCGTTTTGGTACCCACTTTCTGGACGGTTTACCATAAGGCTAACACAAATTTCGATTTTCTCTAATGTCACCCCCCCCTCGGAAATTTTTTGTCGGAATTCGACATTTTGAGGGGGGACACAAATAAATTATTGAAGAAATTTAAAAAATTTCAAGTGGAATTAGTGTCGTCGAAAAAATTTCTTAACAAATCCGAGGAGTTTGACGATTTTGCCTAATTGTATGGGTAATTTTCCATCAAATACATTTATTATTTTCATCCCCCCCCCCCCCTCGACGAGTCCACAATAAAAGTGACAAAAGAAGAAAAGGAGATTTGTTCCGGCCTAACTTACTCCTGATTTTCGGGTGTGTGGCTCGTGTGTAGTTAGTGCTTATTTCGGAAATTACACATTGCAAGCGAAATGGTTGTTTTTGATTATTGTTTCTCTTTATTTATCACTTTGTTGTTTCTCTTTATTTATCACTTTGACTGATAGCAGCGAAGCAGTGTCGATGTTTGAAGCGCATTTTTGCCATGAATAAAGCAATCAAAACAAAAACATTTGACGCCATCACAGACAACAGACATCCAAGTCCAGTTCCGAAATTTTGAAAGGAATTTGACAGCCATTTGCAATCGGCAACACAAGTGGCAACATCGTGGCGCTGCAATCGGTTAATTTCCCATACTAATTTAATTCACCACTTGAAATGTTTCAATTCACCACTGACTGTTTGGCGGCGTTAGTGTTATCGTGTATTGGTTTGCAACCTTACTCAAGTGAAGATTCAAATACTTACACTTCCTTACACATCCTTAACTTTCTGAATAAAATTTATTCTAGCCTGGATGTCTGTTCTCTGTGACGCCATGTTGAATCGAATGTTGGGTTCCTGATTCTGGCCCTTCATCATCCCCCTGGCTTTAACGTCTTGCGCCACTGCAATAGTCCACTGATTCGACTCGCTTGCAGTGATTCATCCTGTCGAACAAAACGGCAGCCTATTTATTGCACCCATAAACAAATAGAAACGCTCCATAGAAAATCAAAAAGCGCTCCATAAAAATGAGCATTTGTTCCATGAAAATATGCAATGTTGCCCATAGATAATTGAGAACGTTCCATACTTTATAAAAAATGTACCGGTAAAACATAAAATTTTCTCATTAAATGTGAAATTTTGCACCAATAAATAATACTAAAATGCTCCATAATAAAATACAAATGCTCCATAGAAAAATGCAAATGCTCCATAAAAAAATAAAATTGTACCCATAAAAAAATGAATATTGCTCCATAGAAAAATAAAATTGCACCATAAAAATTTTAAATTGCTCCATAGAAAATAGACAAATGCTCCATAAGTATTATCAAAGTGCACCATAGAAAATATGAATTGCTCCATGAAAAATTGAAAATCCTCCATAGATAGCATATTCTCATAATTTAATTCGACAGGCCTGAATTGCTTTACATTGCACTGCTTTAGTGGTGCAAATGTTTAAAGTTATGGATAATTTTCAATTTTTTATGGAGCAAATTGTATTTTATGTGGTGCAGTTTGATAATACTTATGAAGCATTTGTCTATTTTCTATGGAACAATTTCATTTTTTATGGTGCAATTTTATTTTTCTATGGAGCATTTGCATTTTTCTATGGAGCATTTGTATTTTATTATGGAGCATTTCAGTATTATTTATTGGTGCAAAATTTCACTTTTAATGAGAAAATTTTATGTTTTACCGGCACATTTTTTATAAAGTATGGAACGTTTTCAATTATTTATGGGTAACATTTTACATTTTCATGGAACATATGTTCATTCTTAATGGAGCGCTTTTTGATTTTCTATGGAGCATTTGCAATTTGTTATGGTTGCAATAACCTTTTGCCAATTCATAGCGCATATCAAAAATCGAAAGAATTTCTGGTTTCGGAATAGTGTCCAAGAAATATGATGTTTCCTGAGTCGAAGTAAATATCTACAAACTAGGTGATACGCACCTGAAACATACGTACCACTACTGACAATTCGCGTAACTGAAAGAATAATAAAGATCCTTTTGAAGTTGTTCGCTTCTCATCCAAGAACTTTTTTCATTACCAAACTTGAAAATGTAACGTGTTTTTCTTACCTACATCGCGTTGGTGGGGCTGCCACCTTAGGTATAGCTGACGCGATACAGTGTTTCATTTTCAGCCACTGTATTCCACAACAGACGCTGTTTGAGCCGCACCTCCTTGGTGAACAGACGCTCGGGACGTACCTCCTCAATCTAGCTGAAGTCATAAGGACAACAGTGCCCATTTTTCAGAGCACTTATTCAACATAAAAAAAAAAATAGTGCACCGAAGACATGAACTGGATTTGATGCAATCGCGCACTTTTATTAACGTTTGCGCACTTACTTATGAAGACTGAGAGCGCAGTCTAGTGGTGAACTAAATGCGCAATATTTTTTCTTTCGCTTTTGTGAAATGAGTACGGTCACTCTAGTGTGGCTTATCCACACTATATTACGAAATTGTCTTCCTATTTATCTCAGGCTCCTGATAACTTACAGAATTGATGCTTTCGGAAAAAAAAAAATGTTACAGGTGATGAATTGTTTGATTCTAAATTCCACTACTAGGCGGCGCTAGAGGTCATGCAAGTTTTAAACATATGTATATTAACTTCCAGGAAACTTAAGCCAAAACTATCACGATTTTATAGCTCTAGGAACCGCATTGCAAAAACGAACGATTTACTACTAAACTTTATTCGACCGACTATCCCAACAGCTCAGGGCAATCTGCCTTTATTTCAATTACAATTCAATTACAATTCAAATACAATTCAAATTCAGGGATGTTCAGTTTTCCGCCTAACATGTATATCTCAGAACTCTGGTCTCTTAGAAAATTGGTGTTTTTGGCAATGTTGTTTACAGTACGTCAAGGGCTTACAGTTAATGGACAATTCATTTCGATATTTTGCCACTAGGTGGCGCTAGTTAAACATTTGCAAATATTATTAAATGTTTATTTTTTTTCATATTTTTTGCCTTTCTCGTACACTAAGTGTACTGGAAAGGCTATATGTTCACTCCAAAAATAACTTTTTGGTAGAAGGCCCGGAGTGTCGAGTCACATATACCAATCAACTCAGCTCGACGAATTGAGGTGATGTCTGTGTGTGTGTACGTGTGTGTGTGTACGTGTGTATGTGTACAAAAAAACTCACATCACTTTTTGGCAGTGAACCTCAACCGATTTTAATGACCGACGGTTCATTCGACGCGGAATCTGGTCCCATTGTTTCCTATTGAAAATGGTTCGGATCGGTCCAGCCGTTCCGGAGTTATGGCCATTTACGTGTTCCGGACCAGTACCCTTGGAAGGGGCCATACATAAAAATGTAACAACCACATACATACTTACCTTACCGGTCAGACTAAGGCCGGGTGGCCTCTGCTGTACATAATAGCCGCCTCCATTCCACTCGGTCCATGGCTGTTTGTCTCCAGTTCCGCACTCTGCGTAGGGTCCGCAGATCGTCCTCCACTTGGTCGACCCACCTAGCTCGCTGCGCTCCACGTCTTCTTGTACCGGTCGGATGACTCTCGAGAACCATTTTAGTCGGGTTACTATCCTACATCCTGATGACGTGACCCGCCCACCGTAGCCTCCCGATTTTCGCGGTATGGACGATGGTTGGTTCTCCCAGCAGCTGATGCAACTCGTGGTTCATTCTCCAAATCCCGTCTTCCATCTGCACTCCGCCGTAGATGGTACGCAACACCTTCCGTTCGAAAACTCCAAGGGCGCGTTGGTCCTCTGCACGTAGGGTCCATGTTTCGTGCCCATAGAGGACGACCGGTCTAATCAGCGTTTTGTAGATGGTTAACTTCGTGTTACGGCGAACTTTATTCGATCGTAGAGTTCTGCGGAGTCCAAAGTAAGAACGATTTCCTGTCACAATGCGCCTCTGAATTTCTCTGCTGGTGTCGTTGTCGGCGGTCACCAGTGAGCCCAAGTACACGAATTCTTCAACCGCCTCGTTTTCATCACCGTCGATATGAATTCGGGGTGGCGGGCGCGGTGATTCCTCCCTGGAGCCCTTTGCCATCATGTACTTTGTCTTCGACACATTAATGACTAATCCGATTCGCCTGGCTTCACTCTTTAGTCGGATGTACGTTTCCGCCATCGTCTCAAATTTACGAGCAATAATATCAATGTCATCGGCGAAACCAAGCAGCTGAATGGACTTCGTGAAGATCGTCCCACTCGTGTTTATCCCCGCTCTTCTTATTACACCCTCCAAAGCAATGTTGAACAGCAAGCACGAAAGACCATCACCTTGTCGTAACCCTCTGCGAGATTCGAAGGGACTCGAGAGTGTCCCTGATACTCGAACTACGCACATCACTCGATCCATCGTCGCCTTGATCAACCGTATCAGTTTATCCGGGAATCCGTATTCGTGCATAATCTGTCATAGCTGTTCTCGATCGATTGTATCATACGCCGATTTGAAATCGATGAACAAGTGATGTGTGGGCACGCTGTATTCGCGGCATTTCTGCAACACCTGGCGGATGGCGAACATCTTGTCCGTTGTAGCGCGTTCACCCATAAATCCAGCCTGATATTGCCCCACGAACTCTCTTGCATTCGGTGATAGACGGCGGCATAAAATTTGAGAGAGTATCTTGTAGGCAACGCTCAGTAGTGTGATCGCGCGGTAGTTCCCGCAATCCAACTTGTCGCCCTTTTTGTAGATGGGACACACGATACCTTCCATCCATTCCTCCGGTAATACTTCCTCCTCCCAAATATTGGTAATGACCCAGTGTAGTGCTCTCACCAGTGCTTCTCCACCGTATTTTAGAAGCTCGTTTGGTAGTTGATGCACGTACTCCTAGATCTGTTACCACGCCACCTTCGGTACTTGTAACTTCGCCATTGAGGTGCTCATCGTAATGCTGCCGCCACCTGTCGACCACCTCACGCTCGCTCGCACAGTGGTCCAGATTTGAAAATACATGGCAAAAATTGCCAAATCATAGTAGTCTGCTAGTTTTAGCCTAAATTAATATACTTAAACCTTATTGAGCTCTCAAATTCAAATTAATGGCATTTTCATTATTTGTCGATTTCTACGAACGAATTTCGAACAAAATTGCCATTTTTCATACAATTTTGCTCTTCACATATCATTAGGGCGCTAATGTTTTGGCAGCTCTTGGCAGCTACAATTTTTTTTAATCAATTCTGCATACTTAGACGAGTGTTTGCACCTAATATCTGCGCGGGGAGTAGATGGGAGCGATTTGTAAGACACTTTGAAGTTGAAGTATAAGAATTTTTCGTACCAATCATATGTGACGTTAATTTTGAAGCCAAAAGTGTTATTTTGATCTCTTTTCCCATTGCAGGTGCCTAATATATACAAGAACTTACGAATAAACTTCTGGAAGCCATTGAATTACTTCTATTTTTAGACTTTCGTAGTAGTTGAACTTGCTTGTGTTCTTTCTCAAAAAATAAGCAATTTTTCCATCAACAGCTATTAAGCGCTGTAAAAAGATACAAACTCTTGATTTCCAATTTATCAAAAAGACAGTCAACGCTTCTGACATTGTAGATGAATGATCGATATACTAAAACCAATTTAAAAGATGTTCAAAAATTGAGTTTCTGCCAGCTTTTCTCAAAATAGGACCATTGTGGCTCGTGAGAATATTCTGCGCGAGCGGTTCACCTTCTCGTAGAACTTTCATGTGTCCTTAGCGCGGTACAGCTCTTCCATCGCTTCGCGATCTCGTTCTTCCTGCTGGCGCTTCTTCATCCGGAAGACTGAGTTCTGCCTGTTCCGCGCCTGTCTGTAACGTGCCTCATTCGCTCTCGTACGGTGTTGCAGCATTCTCGCCCATGCTGCATTCTTCTCGTTTTTTCAACTGTTCACATTCGCCGTCGTACCAGTCGTTTCTGTGATTCGGAGTCGCGAAGCCTAGTGCTGTAGCCGAGGTACTACCTATGGTGGATCGGATGTCCCTCCAGCCATCTTCAAGTGTAGCTGCGCCAAGCTGCTCTTCCGTTGGTAGGGCCACTGCTAACTGCTGCGCGTAGTCTTGAGCCACTTCTACGTTACGAAGTTGCTCGATGTTGAGCCGCGGTGTTCGACATCGACGCGTGGTGATAACTGTCGAAAGTTTTGAGCGCATGCATACAGCGACTAAGTAGTGATCCGAATCTATATTCGCACTGCGGTATGTGCGGACATTGGTTATATCCGAGAAGAATTTACCGTCGATTAGAACGTGGTCGATTTGGTTTTCTGTTTGATGGTCGGGTGATCTCCAGGTGGCTTTATGGATATCTTTGCGGGGGAAGAAGGTACTTCGGACTACCATACCACGGGAGGCTGCATCGCTGGCCGTTATCATTCGAAACGGCGTGCAGGCTGTTTCGCCCGATTACCGGTCTGTACATTTCCTCCCTTCCTACCTGTGCGTTCATGTCGCCGACAACGATTTTCACGTCACGCGGCGAGCAAGCATCGTATGTTTGCTCTAACTGCGCGTAGAACGCTTCTTTCTCATCATCAGATCTCCCTTCGTGTGGGCAGTGGACGTTGATGATGCTGTAGTTGAAGAAACTCTTAACATGCACATCCTTGCATTGAAAGGCTGCCACCCGATCACACGTAGTCGCATCTTGCCCAACACTATAAACCCTGTTCCCAGTTCATTGGTAGTGCCACAGCTTTGGTAGAGAGTAGCCGCTCAATGCCCGCTTTTCCACACTTTCTGTCCAGTTCAACTAAGTTCCTGCAGCGCCACGATGTCGAAGTTGCGGGGATGTAGTTCGTCGTAAATTGTCCTGTCACATCCTGCGAAACATAGTGACTTGCAATTCCATGTTCCAAGTTTCCAATCGTAGTCCTTATTTCGTTGCGTGGGTCTTTGCCGATTGTATCGAGTCGTATTTTCTCCTATGTTTTTTTTTTATTCCGTGTCGGGTATTTCCATCACTGCGACTAGTCTTTTCATCTATTGTGACATATGCCTCTGATAAGTTTTATTATAGCTATGTATATCAAGATGACATACCACTAATGTGAGTGATCGCCATCGTTTGATTAATAGCATTAAACCCAGCACGGTTCGAAATTTCGAATGAACTATACTACCGTACTGGATGTTATTCTCCAAATGTCAGAGGGTTCTAATAGCCCTTTGACGAAGAACTTACGTCTTGTTGTAAAGAGTGCCAGACAGTGGCACAGTAGATGTTCCGAGTCTTCCTTATCTGTGCCGCAAAAGCGACACATATCATCTTGAAATTTTCCCATAAGCTTCAAGTGATATCGGCTTGGACAATGACCTGTTATAAGCCCAGTATATTCGCTAAGATCTTTTTTGGAAAGATTAAGTATTCTGCAAGTCTTAGAAACATTTGGATATTCTCTTATGTTATTCGTAATGGGGATTTTTACGGGTGGCTTATTGAGCCTACGCCAACACTCCTGTCTCGCCGGAGGGCCAGTTCTGCTTAACGTCCCAACCAACACTGACATGACCACGCTGATGGGACTACCACACTGGATCTAGCTGGGCGTGATGCAGCATTTCTTACTCAGCCGCTGGATGCCATAACAGACGCTGTTTGAGTCGCACCTCCTTGGTAAACAGATGCTCGGGTCGTACCTCCTCAATCTAGCTGAAGTCAGAAGGACCACAGTGGCTAGGCTGCACTACCAGCTCTAAGCTGGCGGCCTTTGCCATCGATTGACCCGTGGAAGCATGAGGTAGGAACTTGTGGGGACCAGAGTTATGTTATGCACACTCTCCATATCGACTCAGCGTTTTGCAGCCTAAATTAATACCTGCTTAGAGAATCCCTGAAGATATGGTATAATACATGAAAGAACCTCTGGAGAAATTCCAACAATAATTTCTGAAAGAGTTTCTGGAAAATAAATTATAATTTCTGAATTTCAACATTCAGTGTCTTCTAGTTTTCAAGTTTTTCCCAGTAAGTTAAGTCGTACCAGCAAATTGGTACGTGCCTGAAAAGGGCAACATAGGCATGACTCATGTCACATTAGTTCTGAAAGAAAACGAATCTCTGCACCTTTTAATGAAATCTTTGGAGGAATTGCTCGAGAGATCATTGAAAAAATCCTAAATCAATTTCTCAAGCAATTTCTAGAAGAATTCCTGTAGCAAATTCATAGAAAAACTCCTAGAGGAAATTCTTATATCGTGGTGGAATTCCTTCAGAAAAACGAATCTTAGAGAAATCTTCAGAAATAATTCCTGGAGAAGTTTCATTGAAACAATGTTTAATTTAGAGCAATATTGGCATCATTTTCTTAGTTGCGTAGCAGCGTAGAGGACGCTGAAACATGGAAACCTCCAGTAACCAGCAGTGATTTTACCATGACATCGCAGTAAAAGGGGTTTCATGAGAGTGTCATGGAAGCCTTCCCGAAACCTTTCATCCCCCTTATCAAGATGCTTATAAAAAGAGGTGTTAATGTAATGGCCATATTCATCGGTGTAGAACAGATTGAATTTTAATATATCTAACGAACTCAGATATAAAAATAATACATCAAGGATATTGCGCGTTTAAAATTAAAAGTAACAACTCAATTGACCTGTAATCGAAGAAGGATATCAAACGTCCAGCTCAATTTCTAATTCCTTATTTTATCTCCACAGATTGTGTCAAGCTGCTGAAGAAACACACAACTCAAGAATGTTGGAAAACAACAGAACTCCATTAAGATTAACGCGCCATTCCACGTGAACCGTGACTCCATTGTAAACCGTTGATATCACTAACCATAGCTTTTTCCTTTCCATTTTCCCACGAGGCATAATCACGTCCACTTTCCATGCGTCCGCCCGGCCGAAAATTGTGCATCAGGCCATAAAATTTGATCCTCTAAGAACGGCCAATCAAAACAGACAGTGAAACCCTAATCCCACGAAAAATACGGGCCGACCAACCTCGAGCAAACAGGTGAAATTTCTCGGTTTTTGCTTTGCGCCTTCCGCCCTCCGGTCTTTGATGATGGTGGTGGAGGACGATCGACAGAATTAGATAACGACAAGCGAGTTTCTCCAGCAAGCGCAGCGCAGCGGTCCTTGAGCGTAGTGGGCTAAACAATGCACGAAATTGGAACCTTGACAGTCAGTGGCGTACCTACAGGTGTAAACGAATTACATAATTCCCATTTCGTATACATTTATAACATTGACCTCATTCGGCGTGGCTTAGATCGGCAGTCCGAATAAGAAAGACGATAAATTAGAAACCAACCCGCAGAGCTCACCACGGCACCGACCGACCGGGTCGCCCCAGAGGGCTCGATCGACCGTGAGGATAGGAAAGATAATTCCCCGAATTGTGTGCAGGTGCATTATTCAGGAAGGCAGGATACGCATTACAAAGCAAAAGCAGAATTGACGATTGCGTTAGGTTCCGTCCCGGCCGGGATATCGTGCTGACCCTGACCGTCGCGCCGCCGCCGCTGGAGTTGGCATCTTTGTTTTGAACGCGGCCGAAAAGTGCCAGAAAGAATGTAATTTTCGGGACCAGTGAAGAGAATTGTCAGACAAAAGAGGCACAAAACAAGAGACAAAGAAGACGCGGCGATTACTCCTTATCCCAACTGGTAACAGATAATGACATGATCTCGAAATTTTTTGTTGCAGACAAAACGGAAGCTGAATTTGTTGCGTACTTTTCAACTCGTGGCTAATCAATTATTACTAACCCAAAATCGAAACTTTTTAATGATACATCTTTAGCAGCGTTGCTGTGTTTACCGACTTGAAGTTACCGCTCGAAAATCACAATGCAAGGCTTAAAAATCTCTAAACTCGTGGTGCACGATCTTTGTCCTATTCTGTTCAGGTTGGGACAAACCTATGTCGTATTGGGTAGAATGTCGCAACAAATTCAGGTTGCGACATTGTCGTTATTGTTGCGCGATGGTTGAATTTTGATTCACTGTTTCGGGACAATTTATTGGTGCTTTGTCTTTGCGGATGACACCCGCGCGTTAAGGATGGACGCGTCGCGTCGAATGGCAGGAAGCAACAATGGAGATGTTCGACTAGAGAAAAAAGATGAATGGGGTCCACTTTTTCGATTATTACAACATTATTTTATCTAGCTAAGGTTGTTTCTGATTTTTTGCTATTATCGTCAAAGGAACTTTGATGATGCCGAATTTTTTGGCAGAGAATTCATAAGGCTTTTGAAAATACTGTTAGCATTTCAATTCATAGTAGGTAGTTTTCCGTGAATCATTTTCGGCCGTAGCACCAAGTGGCCAAAAATAGAAAACTGACTTTATTCAATTTGAGATTTGCCTTCGGTAGTTGAAAGTAGACCACTTGGACCAGTAAACCCTTGAATATTACCCAAGTAACATTATTCTTATGACCCAAGGATTACCCAGGATATTACCCAAGTAGCATTCGGCTCTATAAGAGATCTTAATGACTAATTTTATAAAACTTGCAATAAAACTGATTTATACATCAAAACCTCTTGATAACCTCTTTAAGAGCATCTTCCGGCTAAGTGGACCACTCTCGGAGAAGTTTTGCAAACTACATAAGGAGTAGCAATAAAACTGTTTTAAATTCTCGAAAAGAGGTTATGATGATTGCATAATGCATAATGCAGTCTAAATATGGTCTTGGATCTTTTAGCGAAGCGTGGTTTTACGAATTGGAATACATTTTGTAAATTGGAACAGAAATCCTTAAACGCCTAAAAGTATGCAATGCCTTTATTATTTCATGCTGTTTGAAACTGTCGTGTTAAAACAACCCGTTCAACATTTATTTCCCATTTTTCAGGCATAAACGCTACGAATAGGAGCAAGACATTATGAAATTGACGAGAAAATATGTTTGGCCACCTGTTTGTATGGAGCCGCTACATAGCGCGTAGGCCGGTTCATCTCGGGAATATTTGTATTTTTCGTAGATATGTATTTGTCTTGATCCAACGTCACGTCAAATTTCTATCCACTTTTTTTAAAATAATTTCTTTGTTGAAGTTTCGCGGCAATAAGCTTTAGTTTTTCTTCTGTTGCTGGATTCCAGTTTAGCACTCGCTAGCGGATTTCGCTGCAGCCAGTAGAGTGTGGCCGTCTCTTTTCCATATTTATTTGTACTATGTACATACATAGGGTAGGTAATTATTGAACCTAATTGCGGCTTCTGGAGCAGCGGAAATTTTGACCGTTTTTTCTTCCACATGGACATAATTTACTAGGATAAAATCTCATGCACATAAAAGCCACGGGTATTAGGGGGATTAGGGGCATAATGAATAACCTAAGCATATGCGTACGTTAGGCTAGGGGTCTCCAGTTATCCTAGTGGTTAAGGCTATGGATCGTCAATCTGAAGATGGCGGGTTCGATTCCCGTTCCAGTCGGGAAAATTTTCTCGACTCCCTGGGCGTGGGCATAGTGTATCATTGTGCTTGCCTCACAATATATGTACAAACTCATGCAATGGCAGGCAAAGAAAGCCCTTCAATTAAGGTGTCATAATGCATCAACAGGCTTCAAACGAATCATTGACTTTTTGCTTTTCAATGATTGTTTGCCTCACGTTTTTGAAGTGCTAAAAAAACTGTCAATTCTGCAGCAACGCAGCAGAAAAAGTATCATCACAATCACTGTGAGTGAGCAAATATGATAATACTTTTTCATACGAATATTCGCTTTGGTGGCAGAGAATTATCACTTTGAAATTTTGAGTCACATATCCAACATGGCAACCGATGCTGATGATATCGTAAAAAGCCTTAATATGTGGAATTGCTCAAAGAACACTATTTTCGAACTTTCTAAAACGCCTAACAGTATGCAATGCGCGTACATCCGTTCGTAATTGCCATTGTTCATTACGTCCCGAATCGACTACAGTATTGAAATTGCTGCTTTGTGTGAATTTTAAGGCCGCACGGGACGACGTGTAATTTTTCCTATCTTCCCTCTCTTTCTAACAATTTGCCTCGCGATTTTGAAGAAGCAAATATCAATTATCACTGCACTGACGTAGTTGAAACTTTAGTCGATTATGCACCACAAGTGAGCAAATAAACGATCAAATTTCTAGTCAATAATATGAAGTAGAAGTTGAGATTTGCATCTTACTAACATCAGATCAATGGCGAACGATTCAACCACCGTCCCGTTCGGCCTTAATAGAAAATAAAATACTTCATCCATTGGGGGTTGAAAATGGCCTTTTTGCGTCACTCAATTTATGGACGCTCCCTTATGCATTGAAAGTTTAACATACAAGTCAACGGTTTCGGCGAAAACAGGGTTGTCCATTTCGCCCCGATCTCCCCTAACTTTGTAAAATGGTAAACAATTTGTTTTTGCACTAAGGGGGCATCCATAAATAACATAGCTTTTTGAGGGGAGGGAGGTGTTTGTGATTTTGTGACGAAGTGTGACGATAGGTTTATTATATGCTCAGTGCTGAAAATTTTTTTTGAACATATCTATACTCAACCATATCCAGTTGATTTTAGAAGATCCACCTGAGAATATGGTATATGAAAAACTTGTGCGGCTATACCAGCTCTACAAGAAAGTCACAAAAAAAACATTTTTGGCTTTATGGCATTATTTCAGGAGTTCCTTTTGTAGTTTACACAGGACTTCCTCGAAGAATTCTCCCAAAAATTTCTTAAAGAGCTCCTCTAGCAGCATTGTATGCAATTTCTAATGGTGTTCTTTATAGATTACCCCATCAGGAGAAGGACAACATTTCCACAGGAATTCCTACAGGGAATCCAAAAAAAAAAACGTCTAAAAACATTCCAAAAGGATCTGGAGGAATCTCAGAAGGAATCCCTGAAGGAGCTTCCAGAAGAATTTCAGAAGAAGCTCCTGGAGAAATCTTGAAAGGAAATCGTTGAGAAATTTCAAAAGCAATTCCGTAAGGTGTTCCTGGAGCAATTCTAGATGGAACTTTTGGAGAAATCTCGAATAAACTCCTGGAAGAATCTCAGAAAGAGATATTTGTAAATTTTTAGAAGGAACTCCTGGTTCAATTTCTGAAGAAAACACGGAAGAATTTTCGGAAAGAATCCCGGATAAAATTTCTGAAGGAATTCCGCAAATAGCTTTTATGGAATGCCGGAAGATTATCTGGATATAACTCCTAGTGAAATCTAAGAAATTGATTGACTGATTTGTCTTTATTTCAGAGGCTTTCAGCCCTTGGCTAGTTCGTCTCTAATCTAACAAAGAAAATCCTGGAGGAATTCTAGAAGTCCTCGAGGAAACCCAGAAGAATCCAGGAAGGAATCCGAAAAATAACTCCTGGAGGAATCCCTGAAGCAACTCCCGGGAGGGTTTAGAAAGAATGCCGAAGGGGTTTTCTGCAGAGATCTCGGTATCAATATCTGAGTGAATTCCTGAACGAAACTAAGAAAGAGCTCCTGGGGGAATCCCGATAGGAACTTCTTTAGGAAACACAGCAAGAAGTGATGATGCAATCTCAAAAGAAATTCCGGTTAAAATCCCTGAAGAGATGTTCGAATGTTCGATGCTGGTGGAAGAGAGGAGAAGAAAATCTTGAAAGAACTTTTGAAGGAAACCATGAATAAACTTAACAAAACCATAGAAAAAAAAAACTTCTTGAGAAATCTCGGAAGGAACTTTTGGAGGAACCTAAGAAGAAACTTCGGAAGGAATTCTTGAAGGGATGTCTAAAAGAACCCCTGAAGGAATACAAGAAGCAGGAATTCTGAAATGGAATCCCAGAGGAAGTGCTGGAGGAATTAAAAAGGGAGAAATTCTCAAAAATGGGAATCCCAAAAGAAACGTCTTGAGGAATTCCATTAAGAACTGCTGAAAGAATTTTAGAAGAAGCTCCTGCAGGATCCTTCGAATGTCGTAGTGATTTTTTTTTCAAATGAAATCAATTTAATATTCTTAATAGATTTATTAGTGAGCAAACTCATATCTTCAGAAGAGCTCATATGCTCATATGATATTTAACTGTATAGAGAGCATCAATTTTCTTTTCCTTGGGCATCAAGCAGAACGATGGGTAGGTAATGGAGTCACTAGTTTTGGTGATAATCTCCACTGGTTGCACCTATGGTATTGATGTCGGCGATCTGAACCTGGCAGTCGGCAATGTTTTCTTGTTATTATTGTTTTAATAATATTCGTTAAATATACCTTTACAAGTTAAAATTGGAATCAGAACTAGGTTTGAGTTTGTTTTTGCTTTTTCACATGACCATTTTGTTGAGAGGAGAGGGGTGGGGTTTGTTTTGTTGAAGGCTAGTCCACCATGGCCATGAAGGCCATAGCGAGGCTAGCTCCGGCGATGATTGTTTCTTAACCTTCTTCGGGCATTAAAAAAAGTTACGAATAATGCATTGGGGTCATTATGACCCAGAAAATGAAACTCTTAAAGAATGATGATTTTTTCACCAATTCAAATGACCAAAGTCTTATTTGATAGATAATTTCGTCAAGAATGTGTTGATCCGTTGAAATAGTGGTTCCGGAAACATTGGCCACCGGGAATCTGCTACACAGGACATGTGGGATAGCACATTATTGTTAACAAAGAAAGATGCCAAAGAAATCATAGACAATGCAATAAAGGGAACAATAACAGATCAACAGATCGAGCCGAATGAAATTTTGACAGGAGCATGCGTCCTAACCCGTGAAAATCAATATCGTCATCAACATTGTTGTCACTTTGTAAAATGGCTCATAGATTGATATGCAAAGGTTAGGCTGAAGGTACTATTTGATGACGGTACTTGGTATTTGTTTTGTGTACGGATCGGCGTGCTTGCATGTAAACATATAAAAAAGAAAAGTCTATACGAACATTTGAAAAGGGCCTATCTGCTTTTTGTAAACAAACATGTTTTTGTCTCTGTAGGGCCCATCTGCATCCACCCACGCACATCAACACCCTTAACAGATAGCTTGGAAAACAATCTTTCTGATAAGGGTGTTGATGTGCGTGGGTGGATGCAGATGGGCCCTACAGAGGCAAAAACATGTTTGTTTACACAAAGCAGATAGGCCCTTTTCAAATGTTCGTCCAGAAGTGTGGTTCTGTGTCGCTGGAATGAGCCATGATGTTTGCTGGCGGTCTCGACTTGTGCTTCTATCAGATTAAAATTGGTGAAATCACAGTGCTTTTCAATGAAGAAAACACTTTATTCAATGCTTTTAAAGTCAATGCTACTAGGTGCTATTACGGAAAACTGTCTACCATCTTTTTCGGGACATTTTTTCCCCTAAAATTATGCCATTTTAATGAATTTCGAAATGGTTCAAATTATGATTTTTTGCCATACATCGCAATTAGAAAAGTACTGTTACCGAATGGCAACAATTGCATTTTTATTCAAGATGGTGTGGGAATTCAGGGAAACTAATTGTTAAGATCGAAAAAGGAAACCGTCAATTCAACCCGTTGGCTACATGGATTACTAAAGAAATCAAACCGCAAAAATCAATGTTTTCAATCACATTTTGAGGTTCACTTCAAGTTTAGTTGTAGTTTCAATAATGTTGGGAACCTGAAAAATTAAAGACACGGAGACAGTTTTATTCCGGTGGACGTCTGGGTCAGAAGGAATAAAAATTGCATATCGTTCCTTTTTGCAAGGCCCCATTAGTTAGAAATGAAATGATTTCATCTGAAAAGTTGTCAGTTCTATCAGTGGCGTGGCCAGAAATTTACTCTGGGAGGGGTTTTGCATTTGCTGTTTCGTAAACAGCAATGTAAAATGATGGCATATACATTCGATTTCAGTCGCAGTGTCAAAATAAGCAGCCAGAAAGTTCTATTCGGAACTTTATCTGAACTTCGCGAAACTTGATAGCGCATTTTATCTTGGGAAGCGGAACTTTTGGGTGCTTGGGTTCCCATTGCATTGCGAAAGTCTACGGATAGAACCGGTGGCAGGTATTACAAAGTATGCTGAATACTGACCACGGTAGAGAATTAGATCATGCTGTTCTTAATTTCAGGATTTTTGGAAGACCTTCAACATCTCTAAAAGTCTCTCAGGTGTTTTCTGACTCTCATGTGGATGCTTTGTACAAAAAATGCAGCTATCATGCTTTTGACGTTTTCCACGCACACAGAGAATATGACTATAACTTATAAATTTGTTGGAGCCCTTGAAAACGTTCTATACTCCTTAATATCCTGGATCGACGTAATATACAATAATACATGGAACTAACCACTTTTCAGATGGGATCATTTCAATTCCAACTAATAACTAATAGGGCCTTGCTAAAAGAAAGGGGTCTAACCTTAGTTTTTTTGTGTAAGAAATTAAAAAAATAATAAATCGTATTTTGCGTGTCTTTGGTAAATGTTCTACAAGTTTATCCAAAAATCATTTTGAGAGAGATGCATAAAAAAGATCGAAGGCCGGTTGAAAATTGAAAAATTAAGACACTTAAAGCGAAAGCACCTTTTTATTATCCAAACATTCAACTTTGGGGCGTTTACGCCACCATTAGATCTCAATATTTTTGGTTCGTACGCAGAGGTTTTCCTGAGCCCGTGGCGTAGTTCCATCGAGTTTAATATAGTAGAATTAAATAAAAAAAATCAGAGGTTTTTCTTCATATACAATTTGAAGAGCTCACGAATTCCAGGTTTCAACAACTGGTCAAAAATAAGTCGCAGCCTATTGCGGCTGCAGTCTCAAAAAGCTACGAGAAAGTAATGAACAGCCATCGCTGTGGTTACTAAATCATCGTTTTTGCTATCATGGAGGTACCTCATTGCACGGTCCAGTAATTTTTATTTGCTCAGCTCTGAATTTCATCTTTTCTGATTGCTCATGACTTGAAACTCATAAATCTGAAATTAAAAGGTATGTATTGATTTAAAATTCTGAAAAACAAATAAAAAAAAGTTTTTCGATCGTTGTTTTGGCTAAATGCACGATATCGGAAACGGGAAAGATGTACTACGGTATTTCAGAGATTGTACAGGAGACTCTAAGGTGCAAATAACGGTTTTGTTTTTATTTTTTTAGTCACATAAGATGCTATACTTCATCCACGCCGTAAATCGCATAAGATGTCGCTTCAAGTCATACAGCATTAGTATTGTTCCGCCAATGCACGTATCCACTTGTGTACACATACGACACTTTTGTTGCATCTTATGCGTATAAGAGTACAAATAAAATATTATACGTATAAAATGACTGTCTGGGGTACCCAATATTGACCTTATTTCATTCGTGCGCCTTCAAACCCATTACTTATATATATCGAGGTTTAGGTGAAACTAGTCACCCGTCTCCTCGATGAAGTTGCTACATGTGTATCTTCAACCACCCACCTATTCAAATTTCCAGAGTGCAGTGCATGTTCAAGAACAATTCAATTAAATTTGATGCCTCCGTAAAGAACAAGCTAATTAAAATTAATGTGCTACGTCATACTAGTCTCCATCTCAGCACCAGCGTTTGCTTGTGGTTGTTTGCTTAGGACCGTTCATTTACTGGGCTGCGATGCCATGGCTGGTCGTTGAGAAAATAATAAACCGTGTTATGAACACTACCACGCTACCACGGATGGAGGGGACATCTTTTCCTTACCTTCACGGCAGGATTCTTTTGCACTATCATTTTCATCATCCTCATTAACGGAGAAGGCTTTTGCAAGCTTTACGACGGTACCCATCAGCTGCTGGGTGCAGTTGATATTTTCTAATCTTATCAGTAAAACGAGGAATTGATGTTGGTGAATATCTTACCTGGTAAACTAATCTATTAAATGATATACTTATATTTTTTTATTCTTCAATCATTTAACCTAATTTACTGCTTTTTTTGTCCACCAGGGTACTGCGTTAGCAATTCCAATTGGATGCTGTACTTCCACTTTGTGCAGCGCCTAAATGTATTCTATTCTAATTCTTCTATATTCAATTGGTTGCCGTTGCGATGCTTTCGCTTTCTACCTTATCATGATAGAATGATAAGCATGAAGATGTTGATATGTGGCTGTTCGTTGTTCCTTTTTTCCAGTCCGATTGGGGGTCCATTATGAGGTGCCGTTCGCCGATGTCCAAGTATCCGGGTACATTTAAACCATGGACTTAGAAGAGGGTCAGTGTTAGCTGCTCTCAGGGAGAAAGAGCAACTGACAAAAGTGCCGGGGTTGGTCCATCTGCTTATGAAGCAAACGTGTGACCAATTGCGCCACGGGCCCCGTCATACTTATGGTGTTAGTAGGTAAAGCTAACTTCGTCATATGCGCTGATTCCCGTCACATCAGACGGAAAAATGTCAATCATTTCAGATACGCCAACTTACCTTTGCCGATGCCTCATTAGATGGAAACAAGAAGATAACCAGCCTCTTTAGCACTGGAAATGGAATAATTACGCAATATTTCACATTTCAATTACACTCCACCTACGACTTCACATTCTTTCTCCTTTTGCGTTTGACGAAGGCAACACTACCAAAGCAGCAGCTACAGATTTTTTTCTTCATAACCGTTCAATGTTCACTTCGCCAGAATCACTTGTTGAACCAACCTTCAATTCACAACCCACGAAAGTTCTGTGGCACTTAAATGGTGGTTTTCACTGCTGCAGAGTGCTGCAAAAGCTGTTCAATTAATAAAATCAATCGATTTTGCCGGTGGTAAAATGTTTGTTCACAGTTGTCGTCGCCTAAGGAGGATGCAAGCAAATATAGGCGTGGATTTTCTGCATAAGAAACATCGAATTTCACAACCACAGAGAAAAATTTCTTCGTTACTCTGTGATGGCGTATGTGGTGGACAAAAATATACATCCATCTCAATTTAAAAGCGCCTGCTGAATCACACTTCGAACACATGATTTGATTTGGATTGCAAAGAATTTGATCGACTTTTTGAATAAACACCTACGGTCGAATCATAGTTTTTGACCATCTTATGTACCATAGTGTCACGTGGAAGGTTTGCCTGGGAATTAAATTTAGGTTGTGCCCGACATAGACGTGGACTTGACGGAAACAGAAGGATAATTATTCAATCTAATCATTTTAACTCTTAAAGGGATACCAGGGGTCTATTGGACCCCAGGCGCCTTTCAGAGCTCGTCTTTGATGGAACACACTCAGCGAGGTGACGAAACTGAGGCCATGAAGGTATCCCATTTAGGGTTAAGGAAATTCTTTTACAATATTTTTTTACATGATAAGAAAGCTAATTTATAAATTAGTAATTGATACCAAATTGGCCATCAGGCATTGTACAGTGGGAAAAAATAGGTATAAAACGCGAATAAATTCAATATCTTTGCTCGGAGTGGATGGATTCGAATGAATTTTTGACACAAACTGCAAAAATCTCTATAGTTTCAGATAAAGAGGGTGTCATTCGCCGCACGATGCTGGAAATCAGTGTATTGAGGTCGTTTTACCCCGCGCTCTCTTTTTCACACCTTTTTGAGAAAATCCTCATCTATTCCCGACTGGCGTGCAAAATAAATGACTTATTTAACTCGTATTTGTGTAGAAACTTCCATTGTATCGGAAAATTGACATAATATTGCTCCTTCTCTTGTCGATTGCATTCCACTCCGGGCGGAGATGCATGTGAAATTTTAAAGAAATAGGGGATATCGGAGTTATTTGAAGATATTTCAATTTTTAAGGCCGTGCGGTGAGCCAAACCAGCTCCATTCGATACTACGGAAGTTTTAACACAAACACGAATCAAATAAATCATTTATTTTGCACTTCAGGATTTTTCCAAAAAGGTGAAAAGAGAGAAAGAGGGGGGGAAAACGGACCCTTTACACTGATATCCAGCATCGTGCGGCGAATGACCCCTTCCTTATCCGAAGCTGTAGAGTTTTTTGCAGTGTGTGTCAAAATTTAATTCGAATCCATCAACTCCGAGCAGAGATATTGGATTTATTCGCGGTTTATACCTATTTTTTTCCCATTGTGCATTGGGTGAAATGCTAGTATAAACTCGATCATTATATAGGTCAGTGCTTAGTGTGACGGGAATTAGATGAAAACTTTATTTCCAGAACAAAAAGCTATTTAAAAAAGTTTTACTTCCCTTGAAAACAAAACCGAAAGCAATTCTCGCCTTTGTATTCATTACTTATCAATGCGTTTCACTCCATTAAGCATTATTTCGTCATCGTAGAAAAACACCACTTTCATTGCTTTCCGAAGAAAGTGTGTCAGCACAGCATTGGCAGTGTCCTACTTTATTGCCAATTCTGATTTTTAGAACAATAGCATTAAAACTGTATCCATTTGCTCCCGATTCATTCCCTGGCAATGTTTTTTTTTTCACCGAAAGAGAAATAGAATCGATTAATTTTTATGACCCCCCGAGCAGTTCAATTCCCGATCGACCTGCGAATGAAGATAAATTTTTGGCATTAGAAAAGCAGTTTTAGTTGCCCGGCACGCAGTCAGGGGGGGAGGTACAGCAGCAGCATTGAATGTGTTTTGGAGTTTCTTTGTTTCACCGTTCAACTGATTCGATGTGAGGAGGTTTTCCGCCCGCCCAACCAAAAATAGCGCAATAACAAAAACAAAAATCCTTATAAGGAGCTCATTTCTCCTTGAAAATGACGGGAGGACGATTTGAAGCGTATGGAAATGGCCAGAGCTGATGTCAATCTAAATTTATTACGGCGGCTATCAAAGTGAATTCGATGCGGAACGTGCACAATGATCATCCTGTGGCACGTTTGTGAGTGTCTGGAGCCGTAAAGTTTCAAAGCAAGATTGAATGTTAAACGTGGTTTCGGAGGACGACCTTCTACTTGAAAATGTTTCTTCGCTACATATTTAAAAGGAGATTTGATTTCTTTCGAATGGCTATCGATATTAGAGCCCGATTAAATACTAGACGTTAAATGTTCCAATGGATAACCGAAAAAAAACATTCCAATGAACCATGCGATATGAGGCTTGAGATCCTAGGATTGAATGACATTCCTTGCCCGAACAATGATGACCACAGATTGGCATAGTCTGGGATAGCCAAAATCTGCTATAGGGGAGACTGAGGAGACTTGTTCCCCCCATATTTTCTCAGAATCAAAAACAGTTTTCTTCTAGTTTTTTTTTTTTTAACTACATCTGAACAAACGACAATGTTTTGGCTATAAATAATTAAAACTGTGCATTGCATTATTTTTAATAGCTGGTTTGTTTTCAGTCCTTCAGAAATCTTTTAGGCGATCCCGAAAAATCCCAATAACTTTGTTAAAATTGAGCGAATTCGTGCCAAAATTTCACAGCACAAAGGGTACGAATGCCATCAGTAATCTCATGTTCCCATATTCATCCTATTCGAAAACAAGCGATTTCGACACCTATTGATTCTGTTCTTTTTGTTTTCATGCGTGCTCACTTACAACAAAAAATACAAAAATGATAAATAAAACAAACAGTGCTTCAATCCTATGTTTTTCGTAGGATGAACATGGGAGCCACATGCTTAATAAGGGAACCAATACCCTAGTGTAAATAAAATATTATCAAACGTATTTAACCAAATAAGGCTGTTATATAAATATTTTAATCAAAGCAGTTTAGTATATACAACAGTGACATGGTGAGACTTGATCCCTCGAAAATTACACACATCATCATACATGTGAAAAATAAAAATCTATTCGGAAACGTCTTTTTACTCGGAATTTTAGCATATTCAATAAAAAACGTGTCTCCATTTAAAAAATACGGCATATCCTTAACAATTCATCATATTCATCAAAAATAAATGGAAACTTGAAAAGAAAATGAGTTATTTTCGTTTTAAATTAACCGTGTGCTCAAAAGGGGATCAATTGTGACCCATACATTATAAAATATGCCTCCATAAAAAGACAGTTTTGGAAACTTTAACAATGATTTAAAATCCTTCTGTTGTGTATAAACTTGTAATAGATGTTAACCTGCCATCTGCCATTCTGTACGAAAAACGGATCTAATTTTGTGTTTTCTAAAAATTACAGGCAAATTAAGAAAAAGGGATCAAGTCTACCCAATCTCCCCTATTCTGACCTACGAGGTACGCTTATCGTCATATTGGTTTCCTATTTAGAGCGAAGCGATCATGAAATTGGGTCCTATTAATGACAGGATAATTGTGACCAAGTTCAGAACACAGGTTTGAAACCATACCATGCTCCAAAGTTACGCATCCAAAAATGCAAAATTTAGGTGAGCTACGCACTCAGGAAGATGAAGAAGCGGATTAACGCGCGAAAAGCCGGGATAAAGCGAGCGAAAACCTTTGTCCGTCACCGATATTCGACTCTCAAGAAGGAAGTGAAACGCTCATGTAGACGAGAGCGTGAGTGAACTACGTAGCCGACGAAGGCAAGAAGCCGCAAATACCTGCGACAATCGTCTTCTCTACGATGTTTCACGTCGCCTTACTGGGACTTTGATGAAATCCTGAAAATCGGTGGGAAGCCTACAGGTGCAAGGATGTCTCTGAGAAAATCATCGTTCTAATTGGGGAACAGTAAACTGGAACCTCTTTTTATGACATTGACTGGGGGTGCATAAATTAACAAGCTTATAAGGTGGAGCGGACCTGGTGTGATGGTTAGAACACTTGACTATCACGCCGAGGACCTGGGATCGAATCCCACTCCCGACAAACTCGCAAAATGTGAGTTCTTCCTTCGGAAGGGAAGTAAAGCGTGGGTCCCGAGATGAACTAGCCTAGGGCTAAAAATCTCGTTAATACAGATAAAAAACCCTAATTAATCCACCTAGCGGTGATGGTGCCTTTCTCGTGCTTTAAAATATCCTTTCAACAAAACTCGAGCGACATGTTGATGACATTGACATAAATACAAAATGAAAACTGCTTGCTAAATCTACTCAATATGGATACATTTTATATTAGCATAACATCCAATATTCAGAAAATATAAGACAACGATCCAAAACTCAAACCAAACAAGTGTCATGAAGCCGCAAAATTTTCAAACGTCATTTTAGATTTTCCGGTCATCATTTTATGACTCCGGATATCTACCCCAACTAAACTAACCGCCATCTTGAACATTGAGACACCTTCTTGGATGTTCTGGTATTCATTTTTGGATTCTGCACCTTAAATTACAAAAAATAGTCGCCGTATTGAATTTTGGCATGTCGTTTATGATTTTCTTATTACCAGTTTTGGATGAAGACCGGCATTCTTCCCCATTCAAACTATAGTCATATTGCAGACCTTGTGAAACAGCGCACAGCTTGGGTTTTCTGATTACAAATTTTGAATTCTGGACATATTTTCATACAAAATATGCCCATAATTCAAGAATTAAAAATCCTATAAAATAGGCACTAACTTGAATACTGGGCCATTATTTTGGACTTTGGATCGCTATTTTGGATACTCTGGTGGACTCCAAACAAATTTCCCATACAAAATACACTTATTTTACATAGTTTTAGAGCTCAAAATTCCTTAAAACAGCCACCATCTTCTGTTTTACGCGATCAAATTCTTATTTTTCCATTAAACGTTGACCAATCCTGCTATAACTTTACACCTTAGGAATCTGAAATGGTACGATTTGATGAGATCACTTTAGTTTTGTCTATATTTTGTTCTCATATATGAGAACTTAGACCTATTCGTCACTGTTGTTTATACCTAATGTTTATCAGGCCATTAAACAAAGCCACGATTTAATTTTTCACATGAACGTTGGTTCTGCTACACAACAGCTAGTCTCTAATGTGATCTAAGGCTATTTTCTTGCTAACCGTTCATTAGATTATCAAAAAATCTGCAATCTGATGTGTTGTATGTATGGGTTTGGTTCATTTTTATACTTGGTAATTTCCGGTGGGATAGCCGGATCTGATTCCATGAGTCATGGACCGTGACACTACCGGTTGTCCCAATTATGGTCTGAGAATATTTTATTGCTATTTATTCACCTTTACCTAATCACCGCGATTTGATATATCGCATGAATGCGTTTGCTTCACTTTTGTTTCTAACCACTTTCGAAACCACAGCTGAACCCGTAACACTACCAGGAATCTAATGTGGTCTGACCCTATTTTTCCATCAGGTTGTCGATAAGTCGTGATCAGTCTTCGTTCTACTGCTCGTGTTGTGTGTAGGTAAGAGGTAACGATAGCGCACGAATGTAACAAAGCCGAATGACACCCGACTGCGGCAACGAAATGAAGGTAGTAAAAAGTGTCGAATGTTTACAAGACTGGTCGTGATTTGATGTACCGCATCTGATTCCTGGTAACTACCGGCTGAACCAAATATGGTCTAACATTATTGTCTTGTTAACTGCTCATCGGTTAACCATAAACGCTGCAAATTGAAGGTGTCACATGCAGGGTTTAACAATTTCGACGGGACTCTCTGAACCAATTCCGGACCACTACCAGTGACATAAAGCTATTTTCTAGCTAACTGTTCATCAGGTTATCGCAAAAGCCACGATTTGATGTGTCACATGCCTGGATTTGGTTCACTTTTACATTTGGCCTCTTCCGGCCACTCAAAACCGATTCCGAAACACTTGCTGACCGTTCATTAGGTAATCTAAAAAGCCGCTATTTGATGTGACGCATGTACGGGTTTGTTTCTTTTTCAGATTTAACCACTTCGGCGGGAACCCCGGAACGGGTTCCGGAACACTACTGGTTCAGATATGATCTGAGATGTTTTTCCTGCTCATTATCCATCAGGTCATCGAAAATGCCGTGGTTTGATGAGCCGCATGCATGGGTTTTGGTTCAATTGTATATTTGGCCACTTCCAGCGGGACGCCTAGAACTGGTTTCGGAACACTACCGGTTCAGATATGATCTGAGACTATTTTTCTGCTTACCGCTCATCAGGTTATCGAAAATGCCGTAGTTTGATGTGTCGCATGCATGGATTTGGTTCACTTGTATATTTGGCCACTTCCAGCGGGACGACTAGAACCGGTTCCGGAACACTACCGGTTCAGATATGGTCTGAGATGGTTTTCCTGCTCATTGTCCATCAGGTCATAGAAAATGCCGTGGTTTGATGTGTCGCTTGCATGGGTTTGGTACAATTGTATATTTGGCCACTTACAGCGGGACGCCCAGAACCGGTTTGGGAACACTACCGGTTCAGATATGGTCTGAGACTATTTTCCTGTTTACTGCTCATCAGGTTATCGAAAATGCCGTGGTTTGATGTGTCTCATGCATGGGTTTGGTTCACTTTGATATTTGCCACTTGCGGTGGGATACCCGGAACCGGTTCCGGAAGACTACCGGTTCAGATATGATCTTAGACTATTTTTCTGCTTACCGCTCATCAGGTTATCGAAAATGCCGTGGTTTGATGTGTCGCATGCATAGGTTTGATGCATTTTCATATCTGGTCCCTTCCTGGGGTACCGTTCCGGAACACCTAAATGGCCATATCTCCGGAACGGCTGAACTGATCCGAACCATTTTCAATAGGAAACAATGGGACCAGATTCCGCGTCGAATGAACCGTCGGTCATTGAAATCGGATGAGGTTTACTGCCAAAAAGTGATGTGAGTTTTTTTGTACACACACATACACACACACACACATACACACACACACATACACACACACAGACATCACCTCAATACGTCGAGCTGAGTCAATTGGTATATAAGACTTGACCCCTCCGGAGGCTCTATCAAATTTTCGTTTTTGGAGTGAACATATAGCCTTTCGGTACACCTTGGTGTACGAGAAAGGCAAAAAAACAAGCTTATAAAGAGAGGTTATTTTGTGCGTAAATTAAGTCACGGCTTCAATGAGGGAATCTAATTCGCAAGAACAGGTCTTGCTCCCAGGCATTTGAGATGGGCCCGCGGGGGTTGCGGGAAGTTCCCTGAGTCAGAGTGTCCAAAAAAGGGAGTTCCAAGGAGCTTCAGAAGCGTTTCAGGAGGCTTTCAACCCGGGAGTGGTCACATCGTGTACAGAGTACACGCAGCATAAAATAGCAGGCTTTTTGTACACAGCGTAAGCGTGGTGTCGCTTTGGCTGGCCGAAGACACGACTGCTCATTGCTCAAGAGTTAAGAGAGTTCCGTCAGGTTTAGTTGGCATTTTAATGGGATTATGGATTATTAAAACATCAAGAAGGGAATAGGGATATTTCAAGGGGCTTCAAAGGCGATTCAGGGGGCCTCTGAAGCGTTTAAATGGCGTTAAAAGGGGTTTCAAAGCATTTCAGAAAGTTTCAAGAAGGTTTGAAGGGCGTTCGAAGAGATTATATGAGCGTTTGTACTGTCCACCACCCTGCCGAGGCCATCCTGCTACCAGCCACTCACTGGATAACTTTATGTGACCGTTAGAGTACATCGTCCGGTGCTGGACCAACGTCGTCTCCGAGAATTCCACAAAATGAAAATCCACAACATAGGCATAAGATCCAACATAAATTGGGCACGTTTCAAGGAGTTTTCAGGTGTGTTTCAGGGGATTTCTGGAGCCTTTTGAAGGCGTTCCACGGGGATGAAAATTGGAAATTCAAATTGATTATCAAGATTCAGTGAGATTACGGATGTTTCAGGGGCATTCCGAGGCATTTCAGGTCAGGGACGTATCAGGGGATATCAAGAACACCCTTAAATCCAAGGAGTTTCAGGGGCATCACAAACAGGGGCGTACAATTTCATTTCAATGATACACTTTCATGCAACATTTTGAATGAGTCACTTCAAGTGTTTCATACATTTTTCTAATGACTCGTTCGTTAAAAAAAACTTTTCCACTCATCGTAGCACTCGGTAGTCTCCCACCCGGTCGCATTGCTTGTGCTTCACACGTCAGAGCATTAGTGTTTCACTGGTACGCGCTAGTCTCTCAATGGTTACGGGCGCCGGTTAATTGGATTTAAGTGATCGAATTTGTTATCCTCTTTCATAAAACATAATTATCATTCTATTGGCGTGCACCACTATTTAAAAATGTGGTTTAAATAGTGTTTTTAGCATGTTGAAGTATTTCAATGACTCATAAATGAAACGAAAATCCAAGTGTATCATCCCATGTTTCATACACACTTGTTTCTGTAGCAGCAACGAACGAGTGTGTTGCTGGGTGAGAGATGAAGCATCACAGCAGTCCGTTCGCATGGGAAACGATTTGCTACAGTCGTCATACGTCATGTTTTCCTTTCGAAATTGCACGACCCTGATCACAAATGCATTTGGGGATTTTATGGGTTTTTCAATGGGATTATCGAGGTTTCTTGGGCGTTTCAAGGCACTTCAGGGGCAGTTAAAGAAGCTGCAAACGTTTTTGTAAAGAGGTTTCTGAAAATCTTCTGAAATGCTTTCAAAATGCCCCTAAACTCTATTGGATCCCATGTAACACATCTGGGGCCTTCCAAAACCTGTCGAAAGTCCTCTGAATTTCTTTGCAATGCCTTCGAAAACCCCCACCAAAGACCCACAAAACGCCCCTAAAACTCCCCTGCTCCGAAAATCATTGTTCCCCCTTCCAGTTCTCTAGTTATCCGGCTGTCTTTTTCGTAGTTGTCGGAGCCACTGGAGCTCCACACACTTCGAAAAAATCTTGTAATTTTGTGTCACATAAGTCCGACATATAAAAGCAACACATTTGACGCAAAATTGTGTGCGATCTTATTTTTACAGGAAACGGAAAATGTTTGACTCATGTAATTTTACCGCAACAGCTCAGCGCGTCGGCTGCTTGTATGATTCAGAACTATGCTATTTATAGCACCGAATATTGAAACAAAAAAAAATACAATAAGTTCCATTCGGGAGTCGAACTTCGATCCTCGGAGTGTCAGTTTTCGATCTTGCTCTCTCGGCTGACTCACCACGTTGAAGAGATGGCCGTCGAAGATGAACAAGTTCTACCATAAACAAACTTGCCAGTCCGGCTGTCGCGTCGTCACTGCTGGCGTGTAGGTATGTATGTACACGGTAAAAAATCTACACTGTGATATGAACTGATTGTCACTTGAATTCGCACTACTATTTAATCAGTTTGTTATCAATTAAATATCACTCGAAAAAGAACATCCAATGCCTCTTCAATTTTAATGGAACTTCACATCAATTTGTTGTTGACAATGTTTTGATTTCAAAACTAAAGTTTAAAAAAATGTGTTCAGCCGCAGCCAGGTTCGATACCGGGACCTTCAGAGTCACGACCAACTGTTTTACCACTACACTACTTCACATCTGTTGGAGGGGTGTGAATCGAAGCGAAGCACTTTCTACCACCTGTCATCTATATTTACTTTCATGCCCAAAACAGTCATTACCAAATCAACAGCTTTTCACTTTGGATCGTATTGCTTTTTACAGTAGTGCAAATCGAAGGGATTTTCAGTTTATTTCTCCGGTGGGTTTGTTTTGGTCCTCAAATCAACACTGACAGCATTGCGATCTCAAAGGAAAAGCATTTCTGATCATGTTGATTAGGACATTGAATAGTTAAAGGATTTTTCCCTTACATCGAGCGTGCAGAATTTTTACCGTGTACTGAGACAGCCGTCATCGCAGCCAAGCAGACAAAGCCGCCTTATGATTGACTGAGCGTGGCTGTTTTCGTTTACCACTGCATCGGCTGATGGCAACGGATTGTCATTTCCAGGTTTGTGGCTCAACTCGGTGTTAAATTTATGAGCGGTTTTCATGCTGTTTCACCTTCGTAATAAACAAATTTCCAATCGACTGCAGTCTTCATCTGATTTTGTAAGGTGCTGTTTGACAGTTCAACATCAGTAATCATTGTGTTTCTGTAACATAACGCGTAAATTTACAGCATAGAGAACTAAATTATCAGTTCTGTGATTTAAAGTTATGGCTGGAAGAGCTCAAACAATATAAACTTAATACGTACGTCACAAAAAGTGTAAAAATGTGGCACATTTATGTTTATGTCAAAGCTTTTTCAGGCAGTTCGATCAATTGTGTCACTATTAAAATTGAGATTTTTTTAGTGTGCAGGTCTACATTGCGAAACTGCTATCTCATTCCATCACCTCTGAGACCCTCTGGAACGTCCCCTGTGACTTCGTGAAGCGCTGAAGAAATCCCTGAAATCTGCTTAAATGCTTTCGAGACCTAAAACCTCCTTGGATCCACTGAAACGATGCTGAGATACCCTGGAATGCTGGTAATATGATAGCGAGCCTCCCACCAAATTGTCTCTATTCTAGTCTAGTCCACACAGATCGAAAAAAGAGTGTAAAATTCTGTGACATATGACGCACATGATCGGAGCGTGGGATATCACAGAAGTTTACATCACATATCATGTAAAAGTCATAAAATATCATGTATACTTCCATTATACGTCATGTAATTCAGCATGACTCTGTGTGTTTACATGACATATAACACATGTTTACATCATAACACTTACTTTACATGACTAAACTGAAGTTTACATGACGTGTAAATCTCATCGTTTTTATCTGCACAGCAAAAAAATATGAAAGTTAAACAGCACGTAAATTGATGATAAACTGAAATTTGCGGTAGAAAAATGTAAATCACCAACAGTTAACGTCAGCCGAGCAGACGGCTTGTTTACAGATTTTAAAGCACATTCGCTTGAAATTTACATGCATCTGCTATAAATCATGCCAGCCACTCTCCGTCATCAGCTAAACGAACGGCTGCTCGCAGCTGTGGCGGTTTCCCCGTTGTCTCTCTCAGTACTCTCTGAAGCAGCCGGAGCATGTCGGGAATGCGTGCATTATGGTAGAACCAGTTTAACTTTGACTGTCTGCTATTCAACAAGCTGAGATAGCCGAGAGAGTTCGGGCGTGCAACTCACACCCCAAGGATCGGAGTTCAATTCTCGCTCGGAGCTCAATTTTACTTTATATTTTCTAACAAATATCTGCAATGTAATTTTAAGATCGCACAAAAATTTCCATCATATATGACGGGGTCCTTTTGTTACATTCGATCCGTCATAATTTTACAGGTTTTTTTTCGAACTGTGCATGCTCCGTCCATAACCTCCGCCGGCTGGCTTGCCGTGGAGTGGACAGGAGCTCCCACGCTTGAGCTGCGTAAGCAGCTTCCAGCACCTGACTCCTCGCTTCTCCTTGTTGGAGACCTCAACAACCCGCTTCTTGGAGGACGGCATCTGGCGGCGTCGAACTGTACCAAGTATATAAATAGATGGATATAGTGAAGCGAATAAAACACGGCAGGCTGCGGTGGGCTGAGTACGTAGCTCGTATGCCGGCGGAACGACAAGCTAAAACTGTATTCAGTAGAGAACCAGGAAGAGTCCGTATGCTTCGTGGTAGGCCGCGCACACGTTGGCTTTTTGCAGATTAAGAAGACGTAAGAGCTCTAAACGTCAAGGTAACTGGAAGCTATTGGCCCAGGACCGAGACCAGTGGAGGCGAATGCTTCATTCGCCGTAGACTCCCCGCTACGAGTTGTAGCCCATCAAGTACCAAGTAAGTATAACAGGCCAAGGCAATGGCGGGCAATCGGACACGTATTCAATTTGGAACTCTGCACCTCCATCAGGCATGGAATCCTCCTCAGAGCAAAACAAGAGAACAAAAAATCTGCTCCGCACTCCCGCATTCAAAGCTAGAGCGTTTTCTCTCGTTTTGTTTCAGCTTCCTGCTTGTAGCTTGTGACTCCGGAAAACGTGCGGATTGATTGCTCAAAAAAGTGCGTTTCCTCAAAATTGAGGCACTTTGTGTACGCCGGGAGTAAACATGAATATGTTTGTGATAACAAATCGTTTAATAACAATTGCACAAGTATTTATATGTGCAATTATGACATACCACCCGATCGGCGAGCTCATACTGCTAACAACGCCATAAAAATAGTCCACCAACTTACCGGGTTCCTTAAAAATGAGGCACAAAAAAGTTACACTTTGTGTTGATTCAAGTGGCACGAAGTTTCTCTTTGTCTCGCTCCCGTTCTCTCTGTGCATCGCTCCCGCACAAACGACTTCACGCAAAACTCGATGTACACAGCGCAACGAGTAACTTTCACGCAGCGACCGAAAAGACAAAAGAATTTTCACGCAGATTTGTGTAACACCGGATCAACACAAAAAATGTGCTGATCCGGTGTTACACAAATCTGCGTGAAAATTCTTTTGTCTTTTTGCTCGCTGCGTGAAAGTTACTCGTGCGCTGTGTTGTTTCATTTAAGGGTGTTCGGTAGGAACGCACAAAGATAAAGAGAGCAAAAACGTTCATTTGAGGCACATTGTGGGAGCAAATAACAAGCCTGACCTCCATGGGCGCTCTAGAGTAGTAGCTGGTTCGTAAGTAGTAGTTAGTTTATTAACCAGTTTACTAATGATCATAACTCGGTGGAATGACCATTTGCCAAACTAAATGAACTATTTCGCCGGATACTGATTCACAATCTGAAAACATATTCCGGTAAATTGAATTCCAAGTAATGGTTTTCCTGGGAAGGTCGTTGAACCGAACAGAAAACAACATCTGTGCCAATATAAGCTAAGAATGTTTATCAGTAGGTATAGATATAAACATAATTCTCATTCCTACCTACATCACTTGAACAAAACTAATCTTAATAAAATTGTTTTCCCAGGGAAAACACATACAATAATCTGATAAAGTAATAACCAAAGGCATTCACCCTGTCTGCATACTCATCACCAAATGGGTTAACACGAACTGTGTATTTCTCACGCTTCCTGATGCCGTTCAAGATGACACACAAGCTTATTGAAAGTTACAGCTCGGTGGCCCTAGGCGACAACAGCTACAGCACAACATCCACCAACAACATTAACCGTCCAAGCAACAACGAGAGAGATGAATGCGGGTGGGGTCATAAGGTTGATTGAATCGAGTTTAAGAAGCCCTAATAATATTTATCGAGTTTGGCGACGACGACCGACAACAAGGACGACGCTCGAAGGCGTTGTTTTAGGTCACCCAGCAGGCGTCCCCGGCCACCCTGTCCGGGTTGAGGAAAGAGATCCATAACTGAGGCTGTGTGAAAGCTTCTGATAAATTATGATACGGGAAATGGCTTACCTTTGGGTGTCGCATCCGCATCGACGAAGTCCATTAAGAAGCTTTGTAAGGTGCTGCCGAGGGGAAGGAAATGAGGGCGCACAAGGGGGCTGGATCCCGGACTAATAGTGTGCTCGAAGCGATAAAAGGGTTCCATGTTGGCAGCGTCTGCTGGCACGTAGAGCCTTCTGTGTAGATTAGAAACGTTGATGCTGGGTGGTTGGTGTGCCGTGTGAAGTTAAATGGTGGCCGATGGAAAATGAATCTGTAGCTACTTACTCATTTTCAACCGAGGGAAACCCCAAAGCAGGATAGAGAGAGAGAGAGGCCCGGTGTCGTTCCAGATGATTGATTTCGGTTTAATAGGCTTTAAAAGCGAATTTACTGGTATCGGATTGATTGCCGCCGTCCAGCTGGCCGACAGATGAAGATCGATGGTTAATATAGTAATACCAGGAATGAATTTCCATTATGAAATATAATAACCTCCGGATTGATGCTGTATCGTGGAGCTCGAATCGGCCAATGCCGTGGATTGGATCGATATATTCACTGAGAGAGAATTCTACTGTCGGTGACCCTACAGCTCATTGTTGCAATCCACCATGAGAATCTGGTAATTTATTAAATTGCTAACCATGGTCTAACATCTCATCAAAGTGAACCCTGTGACTCAAATAATTAATCTCACTAACTTCTTGTGTAAAACTTTACTATTCTTTGATGATACAGAGGTGAGCGTGGTCTCCAAACAAAAAATACAGCTTATTAACATTTCTTCCCTTAACGATAGTGTGATGAATTTCAATCATTATGATCCGCACATGGTGAAACATACAAGAAAGGAAAAGGAGTAGTAGACAATATATGAGCATTCGCCAAACGCAGCCTACATCTTGAATAGAACAGCAGTGGAGAAATTCTGATTGACTTTTACATGAAAGCACCAACCAGGGCTCGCCGGATTTTCGATTGACGTCAACATCTTAAACAAGTATCAATCGCACCCACGAAAACACGTTTTCTATTCATTTCAAGCCGACATCTGCTAATGAAGAGTGACATTTCTCCGCGGCCTGGTGTCAATTAATTTGCCGTTTCGTCAGCAACAACCAGGCTAGATCTTTACTCCCCCATCATCAGCAGCATCATTTGGGCTAGGACTGCGGCGCGGGCGATACTGAACTCATGCCGCAATGAAAGCATCTCCCATTAGTCGAACATTCGCCCGCCCATTCAACCGTGTAGCACACGCTCACACGACGCATGAAGATACCGCGGGGAAAGTCCCATGGGTCGTCCCTTCAGGTTGTCCAATTCCGGCAAGGTTCGACCCGAGCACGCCAACATCATCGACGATGTCTAAGCACTTTCGTTCCCTCTTCCTTCCCCGTCGGTCTGTCTATTGAACATGTCAGCGCAAAAACCAAATCCACTTTCGGAGCTATGAATGTCAAATGCTGAGCGCGCTGCTGTCAGATGAAAGCAAACTTTTGCGTACATGTTGGTCAGAGTTGGCTCGAGGGGGAAATTTTCATGTTTTGAAACATTTATCCAACAACCTACCTTGAATGGATCATCTGGTCATGTGGTTCTACACGTAGCGTGATAAACGACGATATCATGGAGTGACCTGTCGGTTTCACAGAGCCCTATACAGAGAAAGCCATTGGCCCTCTCTGGAGCAGTGGTTTTCCATCTATTTGAAGCGCTCAACAGCTCCCCACCGTGCGTATTGGTCTAGAATTCCGGGTCTCCGGGTGGTTTCTCCCTATTTGGCAATAGAACCAAGCTCTGCCGCTTCCAAACTTCTGGGAAACTCCCTCGTTTAGGAATTCATGCATAGCAGATCTGAACATCCCGGGAGCCTCTGCATTAGCTACTTTCAAGGCCTAGTTCGAAGCTCCGTCCGGACCTGGTGTCTTATCTGCGCTAAGGGACTTTGCTATCCCCGCAAGTTTCTCATCGGTAACCCTCTCCTCATTACCAGAACCAGTCTCCAGCTGTCTTACTAAACTAGGTCAAGGACTAGGACATGACTAGCATGACGCGGAAATAGCCCCTCGATGATCCCCTTCAACATCTCCGGATATTGCTCTGTTGGGGCCATTACAACTCTCGACTCGGTCATTACGATCCTGCGAGGGCTTGGCCTTGATATAGCCGCCTCTTCCTCTACCCGCTGCTTGCTGTTGTTGCAGTCAATACTGTAGTTAAGTGTCAGGTGATCGCTGTGAGTTAAGCCATCGTCTTATCTCTAGTTCGAATTATTTGGTAGGCTTGGACTACATAAAGTAACATAAATATTCGACTTTGCACTGATCCGTTGAAATCACCCGCTACTTCCACCGGTCTTCGCCCTATCAGCACGATCATTATACAGTCCAACATCTGCGATCGATCGACCACCGCGGAGGTGCCTAACAGCTTCAGTAGAGGATCCCGTTTAATTTGGCGTCCACGTAGGAAGCCCTCGTATGTAGTAGACAGCAACTCCCGGACGGAGGTTTTACCCGTCGTTCAAATCTCCGTTATTTTTTCCGGACCTATCCGCCGTTGTGGGCGGGTAAGTACTCGATGTGGGTCCGATATGATGGCAAAGCAGTTGCTGAGCTGCCCAAGTAACAACGAATGCTGAACAGTGAGAGTGTTAGCTGAACAATAGCTGCTTAATGGTGTCAATGGTTGAACACAATGATAGCTAAATATTGGTCTTAAGTATGGCTTGTTCAACATCTTTAGTCAGCAATACATAGATGGCTGAATATCAAGTTAAATAGAATATTATTTATCTGGTTAATCAGCTTTAAAACAAACACCAACATGCAGAACTAATCATCTCTGAAGGTTGAACTTTAACACAGCGCAACATTTTTTTGTCTCAAGAGCAAACTTATGTGTCTTCGAAGGATTTTGGGCCGCTGAATCCGAATCCGGGCTCAGATTTGCTCTAACACGTCACAATTTTGAGCTATACCTCCATTTAAAGAGCAAAATATGCGATTTTGGGCTTTTTTGATCGCAAGCCATTAAGCAAGGAAATATTTTTTTTTAAGAAATTAAAAGGTTAATTGGTCAATTAACATCTAAATTATCGACTCATGCAAAATATTTCGTTTTACCTAATCAAATTTGATAGATTTAAGTATTTTATGTTAGCATGAAAACTTGCATGCAACTTTTGGAGGGTGACTTGTATGGGAAATATCGTACCTAACATAAATCGCTTAAAACTATCAAATTCGATTTGGTAAAACGAAATATTTTGCATGAGTCGTTAATTTAGATGTTAATTGACCAATTAACCTTTTGATTGCTTGAAAAAAATATTTCCGTGCTTAATGGCATGCAGTCAAAAAAGCCCAAAATCGCATATTTTGCCCTATAAATTGAGGTATAGCTCAACATTGTGACGTGTTAGAGCAAATCTGAGCCCGGATTCGGATTCAGCGGCCCAAAATCCTTCGGAGACACATATGTTTGCTCTTGAGACAGACAAAAAGTTAATTTTTGTTACGCTGTCAAATATTTTTTGACAGCTGACCCAAGCATCCCAAGTAACACTCTTGTCACAGAAGAGTCACGGCGGCGCAGGTTTTTGTTGCGCAGAAGTCACCGTTACTTACTTCTAACAAACAAATACTTACTTGCTAGAAGTAAGTCACAGTGACTTCTGCGCAACAAAAACCTGCGCCGCCGTGACTCTTCTGTGACAAGTGCGTTACTTGGGATATTTTCTTGAAGTCCACATCGCTTCTTCAGCCTCAATACAGACTTAGTTTAGCTTATGTTTTTGACTATTCAGGCACAACAAGTAATGCTCTTGTTTTCGAGGACATGTATACAAGTGTGTGTGGTGTAAAGCCTGTATCCGCAATAAATCGGGACACAGAAGTACGGCTGTAGCTCTGTAATGAATCGGTAAAATTGGCCAAATAATTGACTGAAAACTCTTTGGTGTATGTTTATTATTTTTGTCAAATTTCATAAAAATCGATGTATTACTTTTAACTGTGCATGAAAAACAAACAGACGTGATTTTCAGCATTTTGTACAATCATGACCAATTTTCAATCGCCTAATAGATGTTTTTTTTTACGCTACAGTTCAAAGTTCTGTGATGATTATTATGAAATTTCGTTTGCAGTTATTATACTTATAGATACAATGTCTTGCAAAATTTCATCAACTTTGATCAATTGGTTTGAAAGCTACTGTTGTTGATAGGAGTGAGTGGTAGTGAAAATTTCTCATGTTTCTTGTGCGATGTTTGCCTTTTCATAACTTTTGAATTTCTCCGCCAATTTTCATGAAATTTTCACAGAAGGTAGTTGATTATGTGTATATTATGCCTGCAAAATTTGATGATTATTGGTATAGTATTTTCAATAGTACAACTAAAAGAATAAAGGGTGCTAACTAATTGCTGTCTGAGGGGCTAAAATCACGTTCAGTCGCAATACATGCAATACAAATTGTTGATATTGCATCGTTTTTTTTTGAAATTTTGGCTATGCAACAAATCTAGACTGAGAGGCTTGTGTACAAAACTTCAGCCATTTCCTTTGTCAAATCCAAAAGTTACAGCGCTGACAAGCAAAACTAGGGGTTGTACAGAATTCAATTGCACACATTCTACTTTTTCATTGCTACAACAAAAAGTACTGCGCCGATTCACATGAAATTTTGTAGGTGAAATGAACAAATATTAAGATATTATTAGCCCAAATTTGAGCAATTTTAACGTATCTATTACAGAGTTACAGCTGTATTTCTGTGTCCCGATTATTGCAGATACAGGCTTTAGGTGCTAAGGTGAGTGACTATAAATCAGAAAGTCCGAGTTCAATTCCAGTTTTTCCACCGATCAATTTATACATTCCTGAACATCTCTCAGTAAATAGACGCAGCTAATTGTAGAACAAAAGGTTTACGAAAGTGTTTTAAATTTATTTTTACATAATTATTCGATTTAATTGATTACTACTGATTAAGCGCGCATATTAAGCCTTAAATCAGCCTTCCAATGAACCTCAAATCAGCTAGAGGTTGAATAAAATCTCCAAAATTAGATGTTTAGGAACTGAATAAAGGATTGTATCTCTTGTGCTCAGCTTTTGTTCAAATGAAGGCTGATTTAAAATAGTTGGATAAACGTTTGTACAGCATCAAATTGTTACCTGGGTGTGTCACAGTGTCAGCTGTGGCTCCTCTAAAGGCTGGACACTTTGGACCTTCCGTTGGGTGCGGATTTTCTGGAACAAATCAAACACTTGGATGGAGTCGTGCACCCATTGCCCCACAGCTTGCTCCTTTAACCGTTATGTGGCCGGCAAAATTTTTTCTTTTTTCTTCACCGTGTATTTTAAATGGGTGCTGGGTACCCGGGTACCCTGCCGGCCACATAAGGGTTAAGGGCCTTTGCAGTCCCATGACTTCTGTCCTGGTTCCAGACATCTGAAGCAAACCTCCGATGGCTCGTGCAATGTCAGTTGGCATAGTGATCAGCCCATCTTGAGCTTCCCAAATACAACGAGCTTATTTGCGTCTGTCACAGGTAGCTGAACCAAAGCTACCTGTGCCATGCCGTAGTAGAAAGGTTGTGGTGGCCTCCTGAACCTCATCAGAGATCTCATCTAGGATCTTCACCTTCAGGATCAGCTCCGCTCGTGCTGTAACAGCCATCACCTCGACACCCTCGTTAAAGACCTCTTCCGCCTCAACACCTTCCAGACGTCTGAGTAGTTAGACCCTTCAGTCTCGATGACGAGCTCGTCACCCTTCTCGCGCTTGATATCTACCCTCTAAGGCCTAGCTTCCCAACCTTCGTTTCGCGACCCCCCAACTGCTTGCAGACACGTTTCGATTGTTTTACGGAAAGCGCAGTGACGACAAACTGGGGGGTCGCGAGAGCCAAGGTTGGGAACCGTGGCTCTAAGGTGTGGTATACCTACGCTCCTGCTCATCATTAGCCTTCTTCTTTCTCTTCTGCTGCTACACAATGGTCCAGTAGGCGTCCTCTCGGTGACGCGCCCTAACATGTGGTTACTGAATAAGACATACCAATGGTCGCAACCCTCTGTTCTTCTCAACCTGGGACGGGGCGACCCAAGGGGCGACTTTTTCAGGCCCATCCTTTCCAGGTCTGGCTTATCTGGCTGGGTCCGTACTATCGAAAGTTGAAAGCAAACTCTCGGGGTTAACAATCGCCTAGTCTTGCGAGCGCCGCCTGATAGTTCCTCACCTTGCTGATGCCTCACGCGTTTCTGCGATTGCTTGTCAAAAGCAATCATTTCCGCCGCACTTTTTAGGCTATCCGCGAAAGCTAAGGCCTCGATCTATTTCTATTTATAGCCGGCAACTGCACGGCTGATTCGCAGAAGGAGGGGGAGGGGAGCGAGGTGCTCGTCAATTCCTTGGACTACTGTGCCTGCTGCCCCGTCAGCACACTCACTGTACTCATTGTCGACCTTTAAGTCTGAGACTCTATAAGGTCACATCTTTGATGGCCTCTTTGCCCTTTCTACTGTAGATATTTTTGTCGTCCTACGTTCGCGATATCGTGGCACTTCTCCGTACTTCCTGCAGAGTTTGCTCCTGTTGCGTCGGGGCATTACATGTCCAATACATGTCCAAGACTTGTGGCATTGCTCGAAGCACGCTTCTGGCGCCTAATAAATTCCGAGCAGGCACACTGGACCAGCCAAATCTGATCTTCCCGATTGTAGCCGCCTTGTTAACCTCCAAGTACGGGGAGCTTAACCGTGCAACAATCTCGCACTGACGCTAAAAGGAAGCTGCGAGCTTCTCGGTGCTTTTTTGGTCATCAGTACCAGCATGATCTCTTCCGTCCTGGTGCTCCGGAAGCTTTTCACATCCATGCCTAGCGACGGAAGTCGGGTTTCTTCTCTCAGCGTACGTGCCCGCCTGGGTCCGACCAGGGCGTCGCCTTTTTTTTTTTTTTTTTTTTTGTACCGTGATCCAGCGACTCTTTTTTCCTTGGTCCGGATGGTTTCGGGCAAATTTCGGGTCTCCTTGGGGTTGACCTCTTGGAATTAAGTATTCTTGGCCTTGCGCGCTTTGCAACCGGCTGAGGTACCTATTTACAAGCGCTGCCCAACCGCTTCGTCCTCTGCCGGACGCTTCTCTTCCCTCTCGCGGCTCTTCAGTGGGTCTTGGTCTTGCAGCTCAAGAAGCAAAGCGGTTTGCCCTCTCCGGCAAGCTTCATAAATAGTCTCATGCACCATCGTCGAGCTTCCGTCAAAGAAGAAGCTGTCCGTTTGGGTAGACCTTTTCTCTTTGCGCGCATCGTTCGCGCTTCGCTCATCAGCCAAAACATCGTATTCCTTCTTGGTAAGAGCCAACGACTTGCGTGCAAGGTTGCAACCATTCATTTGCAAAGATTTACATTCATTTGCTATTATCTCAGTTCAGAAGCATGCTATCGAAAAACAATGTATGGATGAATTTAACCTTGTAGTTTTATCTGAAAGTTTGCCGAATAACATTGGGGTCGCAAACGTATACCAAAGCCGTGAGCGAGCTGTGAAGGCAACTCTTCACGCGGTGAATGTAAATTTCATTCACGCTGTGGAAAGTTGCCTTCACAGCTCGCTCACGACTTTGGAATGCGTGTGCAACCCCAATGTTATTCGGCAAACTTTCAGCTAAAACTACAAGGTTAAATTCATCCATACATTGTTTTTCGATAGCATGCTTCTGAACTGAGATAATAGCAAATGAATGTAAATCTTTGCAAATGAATGGTTGCAACCTTGCTTGCGTGGCTACAGCAGATCTTGCTTAAGGACTTTGCTGATGTTATTCCGCCGCTGTCGCTCACGTGTCGCTCCTGACTGGTCGCTGGAGAGTACTCCAGCTACCTGACCTTGTTCCTTGTGGCGGAGATTTCACCAGGCTGTCCCTTGCGTACGGGTTCATTGTCGCGCTCACTTTTTGGGTTGGTTTCGTTGGTTGAGACATCTTTATTTCTATTGAGTCCCCCGTAGAGTCACTATTCCCTCTGCCAATGAAGCAGTCGTCAATTATTCAGGTGGTTATCTATCTATACAGGCAGGGATGCCACTCAAGAGTTGGTACTGCCACAGTTACCTAAGCTGGATACAGGTGAGGAACGTTCTTCAAGATATATATGTCTCCATCCGCCGCGGCGTTTCAGGTCAGTGTCACCAGACCCCAAGAATGGGAACACTCACTTGCAAAGAGTTACACTCGTCGTTTTGTCATCTCAGAAGCGTGCTATCAAGGAACGATGTATGGACGACTTTTGTCTTGTGGTTTTGTCTAAAAATTTGTCGAATGAAGAAGAGGTCATACACGCATACCGAAGTCGTAAGGGAACTGCGAGGGCAGCTATCCACGACGTGAATGTAAATTACACTCACCTCGTGGAGAGTCGTTTTCTTAGCTCTTTCACAACTTTGGTATACGTGTGCGGGTACGCTATTCGACAAACTTTTAGGCAAAACCACAAGGCAAAAGTTTTCCATACATATTTCCTTGATAGCACGCTCCTGAGATGAGAAAACAGCAAGTGAGTGTGACTGACCATACTTAGAGGATTGAATGCCATGGCTACCAGCACACAAGTGCATAGTTACTTAAGGGTGTATTATCACAGTGGCTAATTCCATTGCGTTATCCAGTAATTAGGAACTTAGGGGCTGTCCATAAACCACGTGGTCATTTTTTTGGGACTTTTCAACCACCCCCCCCCCCCCCCGCGTGGTCATTTGTCCATACAAAAAATTTTATTAGTCCATACAAAACGGTCATTGGCCGAACCCCCCCTCATGACCACGTGGTTTATGGACAGCCCCTTACTATCATCGTTCCTGATGCGCCCGAGACACTCTTAGCATGGCTGAAGTATTTTTGAAAGCGGTGGTGCCATGTCGCTATAGTACAGATTTGCTTCGGGGTGTGTGGGATTACTGAAGGGCCTCAACAGGGCCCACTGTAGGGTCCCGGTAAAGGCCGAGCCAGTTGGAGGCCCCACTGTCAGTAACTCTTTGTGGTACTAGCTGATAGGGCCGGAGCCTTTGGCAGGTCAAATCGCATTGAACGCAAGTAGCAGGTTTTGGTGCTTGCAAAATAGTTGAGCGCGGGCGTGGTGGTTGACCCTGCCCGCCTTCCAAGGACAAAGGGAGTTGTAAGGACCACTCGGGAAACTAGCTAAGCGCCAGCATGTTACCTAGGTAGACTTCCCAGAGCCAGTCATCGATGTTTGTTGCTACAGTGCAGGTTACGCAGCTAACCTTGAGGGTCGATGTGCGCTAACGCATCTCTGAAGTAATACTTTGTTGGTGGTTTCAGAGAGACGTAGGATTTGGCGACCATGGCAATGTGTTTAGTAGGACGAGGAGAGAGTAGTTCTGGCTTATACTTTTGTTGTGGAAGGCGGCCTCAACCCCGCACTTCCTGGAACTGGGCCGTAAACTATTTGAAATTCGTGTAGAGTTAACCAATCAAACTCAAATATCTAATTAGTTAAGGAACTTTCAGTCAAAATTTGAGAATGTTCGGTGTATTCAATAAAAAATTACAGCTTGTTGAACATTTTCTAGCCAATGATTAACTTTTGCATGCTTTTGCTAAATTGCAACTAGCGCCATTTTAGCAGAAACTCAAACCAAACAGTAACTCAACTGAAAGCTTTATACTATGCTGCGCGGTTGGTGCGAGATGCCCCCGTTCTATAGCATTATCGTGGTATCAACATCCACAGCAAAACGCTGCACAGTAGGCCTGGCCGCTTCAATTCTTGCTTTACATCCCCGATGTGCTGCAAGCATTGATAATGACAAGAAATGTGTATGTGTAGACTAGACTAGACTAGACTAGACACATTTTGAAAAAAAAATCATTTAAATCATGTTCAAAGTTACTTTGACTTATTATCTTTTGAATGAGACCTGGGGTTTTGAAATCGGACGCAAATTGACGGAGGTATGCGTCTAAAAAAAAATGACATGCTTTTGAGGGGGTGACTCCAAACTTTTGATCGGGAGTGTACGTATGATCCGAAATTACACCGCTAGGCGTTGCTGGAGTGCAGAAAATTTTCAGTTCTACATAACTCAGGATCATTTTATGGCTTTATCAGTCTTTTTTCTACTCAGAGTGTAAAGGAGTAGAGATCAAAGTGGATAATGAAATGATAGATATGATAGTATTCGCTAGGTTGCGAAAAAGTGTGAAAATTTATAGAAGGTGAAATTAGGCATTGATGCCATGTATTGAACGAATACATCGATGTATTCGTTCAATACATGACCTCTATGCCTATATTCACCTTCTATAAATGTTCACACTTGTTTGCAACCTAGCGAATACTATCATATCTATCATTTCATTATCCACTTTGATCTCTACTCCCTTACACTCTGAGTAGAAAAAACACCGATAAAGCCATAAAATGATTAAGTTATAAATAGAATAGGTCGATAAATCAGAATACAATCTAATTGCAACTAATCACTGTGCTTTGAGCGCTAGGGATGTCAATTTTTTTATTTTGACTTACGATATGCTTTCAGTTATCTTATATTATATTCCTTTGAATCACTAAGATTTATGATGTTAACTGAAATATTTTGAACGTGTACAACCAAATGAGCAGGTTTAAAAAAAATATATATCGGTTGCGCTTTTCTGGAGGAAATTTACATACTCCTAAAATGCTTTCTGTTTAATTATCTGAAACTTTAGGATTCGGGCAAGAGATTGATAAAAAAACAATGAAAATCGGTTGAACCATTGCTCAGATAGAGTGATTTGAAGATTTAGTTACAACTAATTTTCGATCACGGCACTCCGCGTAACCTTTTTGATCTCGGGCCTCCTAGTTCTGCTGTGGATGAGGTTCGTATAGGTAAGAATCCTAGGCTCCCGCATAAAATCAACCGTGTTAGTCCTGTTCAGACCTTCATTGTTATCGTTCTCCCACATCGTTATGTTCTGTTTGTCTGCAGTGTTCTTCCGCCCACCACTGATATTTCTTTAAAACCTGCGCATATCGTTTTGATCCTTGCTTATCAAAATGCCTTGATGCCACTCTGAATATTAGTTATCCCTCGGCGGGTAACCACTGCTCCTAGTGGGCCCTCTAGTGGCGGTGTGGTAACCAACCGAAAACGACATTTTTGGCGGTCACCATCCCAAGTGAAAGAAAGCCGAAACGCACGCACGAGCAGAGAGCGAGCGAGGGGCTACGAGTCGAAATATTGTCAAACATTTTGACGGGATCGAGTTTTTAAGTATGATGGAGAAGCGATGAAGTGGTCTTGTTCTAATTAGCAAACATCAATCATAATCAGAATCGGAATGCCCTACGGCAGCGGCGACGCAACGGTGCGGTGGTGACTTCGTGGAACACTCTGTGGCGTGGTTTGCCGTTGGTTGTTGGGGTGTTGAGATCACAGCAAATGCGTGTGTGCGAGTTTGTCTAATATGAGCAGCGAAAGATTGATGGGTGCGTGGCTGATTTGGAATTGGTGCCTAAGTTTTGAAGATTTATTTCCTAATGATATCGGATTGGAACGGAGTGGGTAGAAGAGGATCGGAAAACGCGCTGGAGAGAGATGATGGCTTTCGGCCAATTAGAGGGTATCGATTTATGAACTGATACTGAATGCTTGTTGTAAGCTAATGGCAGTTAAACAAGCTGAAACGACAAGTCAACTAATTATTGAACGTTTGGAATTTTACCGATCTTTCAAATTTGATTCTGAAGTTATGAACATGGGAGGTCCGGGAGATTATCTGTATGCCGTTGAAAATAATCGCGCATATTTTTCAAGAAACTTTTGCAAAATGGCCCAAAACAAAATTGTTCGCATTCTAACTGAGAAAAAAAAAAGCGCAGTCATCGCACCAGTTGCCCAGACTCATGGACCGACCCCATTATTGAGATTGAATGGCAGATTCCTTCGCCGCACCGCACAAAAGAAAACCCAACCCAAAGCCCGCGCAGCAGTGCAATAACTATTACACGAGAAGTCATTTGCACCACTCAATTCAACGCGAATGAAAGAACCCAGCAGCAGCGCCCAAGTGCCCAAGCAAAGTTGATGGTTTCTTTTCAGCTCAGAAATTTTCCTACCAGGTCTAGGCTTTCAAGTTGGTTAACGGGTAAGGCGCTTCCAAGTCCGGATCTTCCGCGCGTTTCGACACCGCAGTGCCGCAGCCCGCGTAAGTTGCAGTCGAATAAAAGGGGTTCCATTTCTTTTGAAGCGACTTTTGAAAGAGCGGAAAACTGCATCGCCAGGGAACAACCGGACCGAACCGCTGAGCCGTAATGTCTATTTCTTTCCTGACCGGGGAGTGGGTTTTTCAAAAGTTTTCGGCGTTTGTGGCGCTGCACTTTCTTTTCAGTCAGTCAGTGGTGATTATTGCTCCGCTGCTGGAGGTTCAGTTGATGAAGTTTTCCTTGTAAAGTGGTGCACCATTCACTTTTCGTGGTGAAATGGACTGTTGGAAACGATCTCTGTTATTCAGTAGTTGCTGAATAAAATACGGAATATCGTTAAATCTGTTATTTTTACCGTTTTCTCAACTGGAAATACCTTGGGCCTTGGGGTATCCAGTGAGTGCGATAGAGTACCCACCACGTACCACCACGTAGTACCGTCAAATGGGGTAACTTGCAACACTTTTTGACTTTGAAGCAATATCATTGAAAATCTAAACATTTGAAACATCCTGTGAAGCATCGTGTACGCTAATTACCCCGAGTAGAATACTATGCAGCACTTGGTTTACCAAAAAACGTTGCCACCTAATCAGGAGGTGCGAAATACATGCTTGTTGCAAGTTTCCCCATCTGTGGGGTAACTTGCAACACAGGACATGAAGCTAAGTTAGCTATCATTAAACAGCACTAACATTCTAGTATTTAGTCGTATTGTAAATTTTTGATGTTATGCATGAAACATACTATGAAAAAATGTACACGAACCAATTGACATATAATTTTTCATGAAAGGGTTGATAGTTATTGCAGACGAGAGTATGTCGTTTAGCAACAGGTCTCACGTCCCTCAAATATAAAATATATATAATTCTCGTAACTTAGCACTCATTACAAAATGTCCACAATGATTATTGTCTTTTCTTGAAAAGGTAGAGTGAGTCATGTTTAAGTAGTTTTCAGTTTGAAGTGGTGTTTGGCAATTTCAGCTAAATTAACATGATTGAAACACACCTATTCAACTTTGTAAATTCAAATTCGCTAATTTGGGTATTAAGCTGAAATTATTTACTCCATCTAGGTTCAGAATTGATGTTGGTGATTGCTTTACAGCGTTCATAAACAAAAATTGAACTTTTAACAAGATGAAACATGAATAAAACTTCAAAATGTGGTATTTCCTAACAATGTTTGAAGGTTCCGTGCAAAAATATGTAAAAAATGAATTGTCATTTGAAAATGAACGCGTTACGTAATCAATAAATGATCCATTTCGGTTATTTCTGTCAAATATATCGTGAAATGAAGATAAATAATAGAAGGTTTCGTCAAATTCAACTGTTGCAAGTTACCCCATAGTGGTTGTCGAATATAATAATGATTTTTTGCATTACTCAGTCGATAAGTTTATCAAACTTTTATCGTTTAGCTAAGCTTACTATTGGGTACCCTAACTGCAAGCAAGGTCATCAGACTTATCGCACTTACCATAAGGGCGAGGTCAAGCACGATTTTCATACTTGTTTTTATGGCATAATATGAGCAATCCGTTTTAACAGTGTAGCTTAACCATAAACAAAGAAACAAAGCTAATTTTTACACTAAATCGCTCTTTGATACACATAATCTCTATAACCGAAATAGTAGGGCATACTAGTTTTCATTATTATTAGAAAATGCTTCACATTTAGTGTATGTTATCGTGTTGCAAGTTACACCGCTGTTGCAAGTAACCCCGTTTGACGGTACCACTAGTCAGTGGTGTCATCAAGGTTACTAGTCTAAGTTACTCACCATATGTTAAACATGGCGATATAACATGATGTTTTCTTGGAAATTGCTCCTCTTGAACATAGGGAAACTGCCTATGTGATTAAAACATTTTTTTTGTGCTTTCATGCGTGCAAAATGTCTATGACCTTTTTCTTTTTTATTTTTTCATTCTGGGATTTTCTGCCGTAGGCAGGTTCATCCCGGGTCGTGAAAAACAGGACAAGCTAGAGGAGCTCGCCTGGGAAAGCTACAGAGGTGGTTCTTAAAACTACTTCACATGACGTTATTCGAACAGAGTATCATTAACAGAGTATGGATATGGACTACACAGAGACAGCTTAAAAAGAAACTAAAAGACAAAAAAAAAGGTTTCCATATAGTGACGGTTGTGGAACTACAAAAAGAAACTCAGAACGCACAAAATCCGAAAATTCACATAGAGTAATTAACTAACAAGTGCACAGATAAAAACAGGATTGGGGACTATTAAAACTAAACATGGAAACATTGCACACTTAAATTTTAAAATAAAGGCCGGCGTCTTTGATGAAACATAGCAACGTCGCGAGTGTTCATGGTTCACCAAAAGCCTCGCGAATACTTCTCGAAATCCCGTATGGCTGCCTGGGGCCCTCGTATGTAGGGCAGACGCAAATAAAATGCGCCACTGAGTTGTCTATATCGCAGATCTCAAGGTCCGGTGAAAGTGAGCTCCTCCGAAGTCATGGGACATCCTATGTAGAGTGCCCGGTCCGTAGCCGAGAGATTTGAGATCGGTCCACGAGTCTATGCTTTGTTTCACTTTCCTCAGATATGATCTACTGGATTGTGACCATTCCTTTTACCAGTTTTCGTCTATGTCTATGACTTTGCGACTACTCCCAGGGAATCCATCAGAAATTACTCCTAATAACAGACATTCTCCTGGGATTCCCTCAGACATTCGTCCAGCGATATCTTAAGAAATTCTTCCAGAGATTCCTCCGTCAATTTCTTCAAAGATTCCTCCAGGAATTTCTTTACGTCTTCTTTCAATGAATCTATGAATCATTCGAAAATTTTATTCGAAAAGTCCATTAGATATTCCTCTAAAAAATCTCAAAGGTACAATTTAGAATACCTGGGAGAATTGCAACAGAAACTTCTCCTTGATCAGAAATCCTTTAGTGTTCTTTAGTAATCCTTCCTTCAACAATTATTCAAGAGGTTCCTCTAGAAATTTCATAAAGAATTCATTCAGACAACCAATCAAGGATTTCTGAAAAAAAATCTTCAATATTAAGTTTAGAAAATTCTCCAGGGATTTCTTAAGAAATTCCTACACAAATTCTTTTGAGAAGTCTTCCATAAAGATATTTATCAAATTATCGATATCGGTCTTTGTCGATGTGTAGATGCCGACGGATAACGATTTCTAATGATACTTCGATACTTTGCGTCTGTCATTGGCAATTGACGATCATCAAATTTGTTGTTGTTTGCTTTAAAAAAAATGAAAAAAAAAGTTGGAGGTTCACCAGCTCACGGGAGGTTACTTTTTTGTATAGTCTTGCTTATGCTAGTATCGAACTCGGGTTATTTGAAGCTTACTGCGACGTCCTTGTTGGTGGCACTGGTTCCTCTGGTCTACGGGTGCGGTTGTGAAGCTTGCTGGTAAAAGGTAAACATATTTTACATATTGGCGGTACCGTAATCCGGGGTCAAATTGATCACTATAAAACAACTTTTGCGGATAACATCAGTACCAATTCAAATATTGCCAAAAATATTTCTGAAAAAACACCTTAAGGTAGGCAATTCCATTTGAAATAAGTGATTTCTATCACAATAAATGACCATTTAATCAAAAATGAACTTTTTCATAACTATTTCATGTTCTGATTAGCTACATAGCTTTCCAACCAAGACTCCACAAAAATGTTAAAACAGAGAATTTACGGGAAGTCCTATTAGCAATCGATTGTTTAGTAGCAATGATTTCAGCCAAATGAGAAATACATTGCAAATTCCCAAAAAAAAAATAGGCAGAACTAACTTTTTTCTAAAAAAAAGTCTGCACTCATCTCTAGACAGCTACGAACCAGATGACGTAAAAAGTTTAAGATCATTACGACGCTTAAGAGTTCTTAGTATGGAATTACAATGTAGTACCCGAATGATCACTTTTACCCTGCTGATCAATTTGACCTCGGTTTACGGTACATAACATAATTCTTATATTCTGGTTTATTAAAGCGAAATTTACAACATGTCCTCCAACTTGTTTTCAGGTCTGTGAGTTTCCTCTTTTGTACTAAATGCCGCGAACCCTACCACGATTGAAGAAAGGAGCTAGGGCAAGACCGAGAGTACGTCACCGGAAAATCCAAGAACCACAGTTATCTACAGCCGATTCGTCGAAGCAGCCTACCTATCCAGATAATTTTCAACTAGATAATCATGACTCCGATTCGTCCGCAACTAACTCCATTTCCGACGATTTTATGGAAGTAGAGTATTTGGACGAAGTTCTCGAGGAGATGGCATGGGACATTCCCGAAAAGCTGAGCGAAAATGGGGATACGAACAACGTAAGTCACCACCGAAGGCCACTAAGTTATACACGTGGTTAGTAATCATTTCCTTCTTGCAGGAATATGCCGAAAAAAAATCAGAATCAGCCAATGCGCGATTGAAATCCGACCTAGCTGGCTGGGTTTCCAAATACAATTTCCCTTTAGCTGGAGTATCTGATAAGTAATTTTGATTATAACCAACACAAGTTCTACAGATTGATCTACCCTAATTTCACTGTTCGTGCAGAAAAAGTTAGTGATAATTGTATCATGTGGGTTTCTCCAAATGAAATTGTCATTTTGAGAGTTAGTTTCTTTGAAAAGAGAGATGAAGATATTTTTGTAACCGGGCCGCTGTTTGAAGTAAAAGAATCTCTATGTAATTCAAAGTTGACCCGAAAGTTGTATATGCTATTAGGGAATTTTGAATCCTGCGAAAAAAAACATTCCAATTGAATCCAACAATAAGCAAAGTGGTTTGTTTGCCATACAATTCAAATAATTGCGATTACTATGTAGCACCCTTGATTCATACATTTTAGTGACAAAAAGAATCCAGTTTTATGCCTTTCTATTAACCAAATACATACAAACAGTATTACTTTTGAAACTCATTCACTTTTTTTTTAATTTCATTATCTCAAGTCGCATTGTCTTAGGGTGCATCTTCGTCCACTGCTTCGTCGTCATCGTTGAGGAACTCCATCTTCAGTGGAATACGGAGTTTCTTACGGCTCGTCGGGTTTCGGTTTGTGGTTGCCGATTGCCGTCGTTCACTGGTCCTAACTCGATCACATGCATGTTGCATTTGGTATCGGAATTCGGCACATGCCAGTGTAGCCGGGTCTTCTGTGGTTTCGAAGAGGGAATGATCGACAATCGATTCTGTAATTATAAAAAGTACATTCAATGTTGTTAATCAAACTTACAGTTTGAAAATTTGCTGTTATCGATCATCTACTGTATGAGTCAACGTGGAAAAACTACTTACTGATCAATACTTGCGTTGAACACAACGATTTGAGTGGGTGTTTGCCACCCACCAGCTCCTGAATAATTCACTTGCGTCTGCAAGTCTAGGCTGAACACCTTCTCAATCAGAAGCATGGTTATTTCCCTCAGAGGCTTTTTGAGCAACACAAAATACGCCAGGAACTTTTCCTGTGAACGAATAAAAAGATTTAATTTTCAATACCTTTATGTACAATGTACATATAATGAAGCAACTTACAAAAGCCTTTTTGTTGTTATTTTTCTCCAGAAACACTTTGAAGTCAACCAACGCATCGGTTGAGTTTAGAGGCATAATCTCTCTTATGGATTCGATTGACACTGATGTAGTGGGGTTATACCCTCAGGCATTCCGTGCTGCAACAACACTTTGAATTGCTACTTTATGTAAACCACATCTGTCTGGATTGCCCTTATTGTCTCCGCTTGCTCATTGTAGACATCGAGCGGTAGCGTCACATCCACCGGCTGATTATTGGTGGCCTCCTCCAGCACTTCCTCCGTGATTTCCGAATTGGAATTCATGCTCTGGCTCACTTTCTCACTGAACGTAAACACAACATAGCTGTCATCTGGAGATGGGCGGTATCGAACTGTCTTTGTCTGGCGTTGGTGATCGATTACAAGGGGTTTATAAATGTGGATCGATGTCGACCTTTGGTAATCGTTGCCGAAATGTAACGCGGTGTGACGTTATGAAGATATCGATTTTCAAATGCATGCTGATAAATATTGGAAAAGATAGTATTCTTTCCGCTAGCGCTAGCGACAAATTGAAAAGTAACAAAATAAAGTGTTGCATCTTTAAAGATTTTTATCGCTTATTTGATAATAATAAATATATTTAAAATCAATACCGATATTTAAAGATTTGTGAATAAATGTATCGCAAACAAGTCTAAAGAATGGTCGATAAGGGTCGTTATTTTTTGATAAAGAACTATAAAGAAAAATTACGTTTGGTTGACCGGGCTGTAGCACACGGATATGACCAGCTTGACTGCTATTGTGACGCTTGCATCAAGTGTTGTGAATTCAAAAAGCAGATACCAGCTGCTTCTGAATAAAAGACGTCAAAATCCGGCACTCGGGATGACAAAACTACCGAATCAAAGATGCGATTTTTTTTATTTATGTGGAATGCCGGCAGAGTACCCGGTTACCCACGAAACTAAAATGACCATATCTCCGTAAATTCTCCACCGATTTAAACAAATTTAGGCTGATTTAGCATTAGCATTAGCAAACAAGTTTCACAAATTTGTAGGTGGTGCATTCCTAGACCGCTGTTATGAGAGTTGCCTCCTTCCCGTCCGTTACCAAAGATTTCGGGCTAACCTCTGACTCTTAGATAAAATTGACGCATTCCTCCAGTGGTAGAGTACTGCCCTGGCCACTTCCTTGTGACAGCTGACAGGGATAGGAAAGGAATATTAGTTGGACACCTCTATGTCTTTTCTGGCCTGGGTGTCACGGGAGTTTGGATATTGTGAAGTCCATAGGGTACGTTTGGTCATCGTTTAGGCACCAGTTTCAAAGCGATATGTAGGAACACACTCTGCAAATTCCAGTACCCTCAAGATGCCAGCTGTATAGGCCTTTCACAAGGCTTTTCACGAATTGCGGAACAACGAATTTATCTATGTGTTTTTGAATAATTTACCTGACTCTATTTGTATTCAGCATATTCAGTAAATTTAAATCACAGGAAACGGGAAATTGAATAATAACTTGAGTTTTTTTTTTTCAAGTACCGTCGATGGGGGTGACAATGGGTCTGGGGGTGAGATTGGGTCAAAACGGAAAAACATGAAATTTGAAATAGCTCATCAGCTATCGCTGTTTTATATTAAAAACTTTATATTATTTCAAAGAGGAGATGTTTCTACACGTCCTGATGCAGAATAAGATGTTTAGCAATAAACGTTTTTTGTTAAATTTGTGGCAAAACCAGTACCTAACCATAAATTTTCTTATAAATGGTAAGCTGTATGTATTACCTGGTTGATGCACTGAAAAAAGCGGGCGGTCATTGCAATGGGGGCGAGATTGGGTCAAGCAAGTTATCGAGTGCACATAACCTTAACGAAAAATTCTACTTGTTATCCAGTCCCCATTTGACGTTAGAATGGTGCCATGTTTTCCGCAACACGCTTTTTTTTTCGAAAATATGTCGAACAAGTGTCATGCGAATGTGTTCATACGTTTAGTGCCTAAAATAATCTATTTCAATAAACCCATGCGCAGGGATGGGAACACTCACTTGCAACGAGTTATATTCACTTGCTATTTTCTCAGCTCAGAAGCGTGCAATCAAGAAGCGATGTATGAGCGACTTTTATCTTGTGATTTCGTCTAAAACTTTGCCGAATAGAGTAGGGGTCACACACGAATCCCAAGGTCGTGACAGAGCTGCGATAGCGACTCTCCACGAGGTGAGTGTAATTTACATTCACCTCGTGGAGAGTTGCCTTCGCAGCTCCCTCACGACTTCGGTATGCGTGTGCGACCCCTACTCTATTCGGCAAAGTTTTAGACGAAATCACAAGGTAAAAGTCGCCCATACATCGTTTCTTGATTGCACGCTTCTGAGTTGAGAAAACTGCAAGTGAGTGTAACTCTTTCCAAGTGAGTGTTCCCATCCTTGCCCATGCGTTTGAACAGCTCCTATAATCATCAGCTAACATTTAGTGTACTGTAATATCGTAAGCTCACAAAATAGACTTAATAGCGTTCTTCTTAAGGGCCCATATAGCCGAGGCGGCAAACGCACGGGTATTCAGCATGACCATGCTGAGGGTGACGGGTTCGATTCCCGGTCGGTCCAGGATCTTTTCGTAAAGGAAATTTCCTTGACTTCCTTGGGCATAGAGTATCTTCGTGCCTGCCACACGATATACGCATGCAAAATGGTCATTGGCAGAGGAAGCTCTCAGTTAATAACTGTGGAAGTGCTCATAGAACACTAAGCTGAGAAGCAGGCTTTGTCCCAATGAGGACGTTACGCCAAGAAGAGAGAGAGAGAGAGAGAGAGAGAGCGTTCTTCTTCTCCACTCATTTTTGAAATTTTAAAGAAAAAATCGTGAAATTACCAGACGGTGGTGGGATCCATGAAATACCGAGGCTATAAAACCGGTACCATAGCACAATGTCGGAAAGCGAACGAACGTCTACTAAAAATATCATGTTTTTTAAATCAATCTTTCAATGTGGCCCTCCCTCATTGTAATCCCCTCTCCTCTCATGGAGGTTGAAACTTTAAATGAGGATGATTATAGAGGCTAAAAATGGCGATACAACATACAAACGTTATTTTATCAAATTTCAACCATTTTTCGGTTGTATTAGCCCTTTTAGGTGAATTAATCATCTTTTAAGATCACCTAAGTTTTTATTCGTCATGGTTAAATTGTATTTTAAGTAGGTTTACTTGGTATGATCAATAAAATTAACTTATATTCTTAGATAGGCGATTTCGAATACTTTGACCCATTCTCACCCCCTCTAAGGGGTGAGATTAGGTCAATTTTCAATCATTTGTAGTTTTGTAAGCAATTCATATAATGTGATACTATCTTGCTAAACTATCATTACCACATATAAGAGTATACATACCAAATAAAAAGTTATTCCGACTTCTATTGCATTTGTTATTTAACAAACAATCTTGGAGAACCGTTTTTTGACCCATTCTCACCCCCAACGACGGTAGTAGACACCCTGGTTATGATGTGGAAGCTACCTAGGACTAGGTGACAATATTGAGTTTCATTCCATGGAGCAACCGCAAAATCGTTTTTGCCACATTATGCAATATGGGGCTTAGGCATCGATCAAAATATTGACCACCCAAAAGTCATAACAGAATCCGAGCTTTTCATCCCATCCGTCGTCCACAGACTCACAGCCAGCATCACATCTGAAAACTGATGGCAACAGCTGTCAAGTGGTAGGTTTTTCGATGCAAATCCAGTAGCACGCTGCCTCCCATCTCTTCCATGCATGTATGTATGTAGATCAAAATATTGACTTGCCTATCGTTTCCAATCCATCTTGTTGGCCCGCATGTGGTTTTGGTCCATTATTGGGTAGATGGGGGACCACTTGCAGTAGAAAAAAATCAATTAGAATGAAATTTGAATCAGTGTACCCCAACCGAGCTGGGACCATGTTGGAGCCATCGGAGTCGATCAAGCGTAAAATTGTTCCCTCGCACCATGCGTGTCCATAGGTAGGCAGGTTCGGCTTCAAAATAGCTCAACACCAAACTCGATGAAATATGATACCTAAATACAAGCCGCGCATGGTTCAGAGCGATGGCACCAATTGATGGCGTCCAAGGGCAGTCAACGGGTATGCAACTCGATACTTTGTTTGTTTGGAAGTAGCTCAACCGAATCGGCACAGAGGGGTCGGCATGTGCGCTCTTACAAATAGGACAAGCGTTGGAAAAAGGGGTGAAATGGAGTGGATCAGGTGACTAATTTGTTTAAAATTATCCGAAAGACCCCCGCACCCGATTTGAGTGTCATATGTTTTTGGTTGACTGCAACGAGGCTTCAAAAGGTTCAAAAGAGCGCTTTTGATTTAAATTTTAGAATGAGACATGCGCTTAGTAAACTGCCTTACAACTTGTTACTTATCAGTCTGCAACTTAGATTAACCCTTGCCATGCTCTAAAAGTACTCATAGAACAAGAAATTTTTGAGTTTTTTTTTTCTTTATTCGGCCAATATTTGGTGTTCTTCAATAGCGATAAATTTCGACATTAGCAATAGTCTTAGCAAATTTACGACTATGCCAGCCTCAGCATCTAGTGAAATAGTTGAAGACAAGCAATGACTTCCTGGAAGAATCTGCAAACGAATGAAAAGCTCTCCAGGGGACGGTAAGTATTCGACTGCGGCAAAACCATTCGACGAATGTGCAAACCTCGTAAAATGAGGTGAACCAGAACATCTGGCAAATTGCAAGCAAAATGTCCTCTTAACTTTTGCACATTCTGGACGCGTAGCCAGAACGCACTCCGGCTGTCTTTGACTGCTGCTGTAGCAGCAGCAGCATTAGGGACAACTGCAGAGCGACCAGGTTGAGTCATATATTTCAATTGGACTGCCTCTCACTGTGCAAAAGTTAGTCTTAGCAAGGTACCTTTGCTACCTTTCAGAAGAACTTTATAACACCTTTTACCGGCGGCAGAGCCTTCCGATGAGAAAAACCAGGGCAAACTCACCCCGCCGCCGTAAATTATTACTATGCAAGTGGCAATCTGTGCCATATTTCACCGTCTTTTAAGAACTAAAAAGAATATCACACACTCACGTAGACTCGGTTGAGCACTCTTTTCCGCTTGCTCCTTTGGGGTTCGGAAATCCGATTGACTTACCACGAAGATTTCACACTGGGAAACGCCTTTCCTGCAACTCGTACCCAAGGAGCCGCTTCTTCCAAGTTACATACTCTTCCCGATCAGTAGTCTTCGCTCGGTGGTTAGTTACGCGACTGCAGAAAGGCCATTGTAAAACCATTTTGCGACTCACTTCGCTCGCATTAGGATTCAGCCGGAGTCCGTCGTCGCTACTACTAAGCACTTTGGCACCTTTGTGGGATACATGTGAACCAGAACTATGGGGAAAAGCGAGCCACGGCGCGGAGACCAGCGCCAGTGGGAGCAGTTAGTTATTTTCCAATTTTATTGTCACCATAAAGATTCGATTATTTCGCTATCGTGACCGGACCCGATGGGTGTTTGGCGTGAAATGACACCGGAATGGTACGCTGAAAAAATGGGGCAATGTGAAGATTCGTTGTAGGGATACATAGTTAGATTTGAGACAGATGCCTTGTCGAATTAAAATGCATTAAAAATTCTTGATTCTTTATTATTTTCATTATCTAGATTCAAAATATTCATCAGTGCAAGAGTCCTTTTCCACCCGACCCTGGTCCAATTGCATCCATACATACTCCGTATCATCCTACCTAGAGCAAATCAATGAATTCCAAAAGTCTCTACCTAGTGTTCATTGAATACGAAAAAAAGCTTTCGACCGTCTTTATCACGAAAACATTTAAGGAGCCCTCAGGCGCAAAAATGTCCCTGAAAAACAATCGGCCTCATTGAAGCACAGTACAGGGCATTTTCGTGTAGAATACTGTACAACGGTGTCTTGCCTGATCCCATCCGGGTCGTTGATGAGTTAGACAAGGATTAAACCTATCACCGCTACTATTCCTCATCGTAATGAATGAGATCCTGGTAGGTGCGATTGGCCGTGAACCAAATCGTAGGTTGCTGCGAGTGCGGCAGCCCATTACCATGGAACACCTAAATAACATCGAATTGCAGAGCAAGTTTAATGGTCTTACCAATTGCTCCTCGACGGCAGATCTTACCATCAACGTCAACAAGACCAAATCGTTAGATGTAAACACGGTCAACCTTTCCAGCTTTACGGTAGCTGGGCAAGCAATGAGGTAAGCAGTGGAGAATGTTGAAAGCTTTCAATATCTTGGTAGCCAAATGGCGGCCGATGACGGCACCAAGATCGACATAGGTGCACGGATCAAGAAGGTGAGGGCTGCCTTTGCGAGTTTAAGAAATGTATGTAATAACAACTAGATTAGTCGACGCAGAATACCCTCATTCTGCAAGCAGGCGTCAGATTGGAACCCAACAGGACATCGCAGCAGAGGCAGACCCAGGGGCTCATGGCGGCGCAGCCTCAACAACGAAACCAAGCAAGTCGACAGAAATTTGACCTGGCCACAGTTCAAGGCAATGGCGGGCAATCGCCCAGGATGGAGATCTTTCAATTCGGCCCTCTGCACCACCGTGGGTGTTCAGGACTGAAAGTAGTAAATAAGTATGGGATCAAAATGGAACCCTAAAAGTGTACAGGACTGAAATGGATTGTTTAATTGCAGGCCAATGCCGTGTCTTTTCGCTGGAAATCGTTTTCAGTCACTATTACGAATTCGGATAAATCCATACTTCTTCAACCGGATGCCATTCAACGATGCTGCTACCATTTGTTTTCCAACCATTAATTCACTTATGTTGTATTACCGTGCCCTCATATCCTCTTTCTCCCAAATGCCCTGCCGTCATCATTCAAAATAATCTATGCACGGGGACTTGTACCCAATAGGGAACACACAGTGTAACAACTGCACATCCACATACCAACAACGCATTTATCTCTCTAGAACACACCCCGGAATCGGTGTGGGAGCCCACAACCAGTGGAGAAAAACTAGATACGGTCGGATTGTTTCCCCACAACACAAGGAAATCCATATTCCATCCGCACACTTGTCCCTTTACATCACGAATCGAAACGTCGTCGTCGTCGTCGTTTCCTGGATCTTTCAAGCAACAACCTTTGCCTGAGTGGATCTTTTTTTCCTCCCCATGTAGATCTGTCTGTCCCCCTAGTTCAAGAGCAACACATTCACGCTCTTTCGGTGTTTGTGCATTTTCAATTTTCGTTGAAAATACCGTATCCTTAGGGATATTAAAAATAAATACGGGAGATGGAAAATGAATTCAATTTGAATGGCTCTTGCCCGACCGTCACCACCGACCATCACCACAGAGAGCGCGCAATTCTCGGGACCGCATAGGAGGGGGGACGGAATGGGACCGGATCTTTTCGTCTTCCTGGAAGTGTACTGCTTTTCAAAATAATGCGATAGTAGGCACAATTTTCGTCGTTCTGAATTGTGTTTAAACAATTGTATAACATGTTTCTTAAACTGCAAGTACATTGGAAATATGAGTTCCTTATTCATAAATCAATAGAGAATTCAGTTGCTAATCGAAGTGCTGCTTCCAACTTTCAATCACCTGACGTCCGTTCATCGGGAGGCTGAATTCTTCATCCCTGCACAATTTCGGCTCACGGTACAAATCCGTTGCGAGATGCGTTGAGTTTCTGATTCAGCTTCCGTGTTTCTCGGGAACGGCACAGCACTTCTTCCTGGCGTCGTTTTTCCTCCCGAAAGAGGTTGGTCAGCTATTTTCGCTTCTTTTTGTATCGTTCCACGTTCTGCCGGGTCCGTTGCTGCAGCATTGCCGCCCACGCGTTATTGTTATCGTTGTCCTCCTCAGCAGCCCTCAACGAACCATTCGTTCCGATCTACTTGTACCCGCTGGTTGTTTCGACTACGTCGTTGATGGCTGCTTTCAATGTACTCCAGCAGTTCGATAGAGAGGCTCCATGGAGCTCACCCTCGTAATTCTGCGCGTATACTTAGTCGACATCTGGTTGTTTCAGTCTCTCTAGGTTGTACCGAGGCGGCCGCCGGCATTGTACTTTGTTTATGACTTGAAGCTTTGGGAGGCAACTTCGCGATCTTGCTAGCTTTGTCCAGCACCTTCCGCTGATCTGCTTTAATCTCAATATTCCTCGTAAATGTTGCCACCTCGTCCGGGTACTGCACTCAAAGTATTCTTTAGTAGAACCTCAACGAATTTGTATCCTAAAACCAGTTTTTGTAAATTGAAAACAATTCCCCATATCAAAGTGAAATTTAATAATATGTTTCATGTCCCCTCTTCATGCTAAAGCCTCAAAGATACAACGATTATAAACTATTCCAATGAAATACGCATTTGAAAACATACATCGATGTTGCCTATAGGACTATTTACAAATAACTTGGTGGTTATAGTGGACTCCCCATTTGATATCCGAGTTATCTGCCTCACTACTAACGGTGCCTATAGTTGACCCTCCTGAATGTGCCTATAGTGAACCCTTTTGAGTGTTTACATTTATTAATAATAGTTAAAATAACCGATTTTGTGGCAACTGGGCAATCTGTGTGCCAGTAACTGCTGTGCAGCGATGTAATTGATGTTCCCCCAATGGAAGTTGCCTGGGATCAGTTGATTTGCTCATTTATAGGGTATGTGTTCCATCAGTAATCTCACACTCACATATATGCATCCTATTCGAAAACAAGCGATTACGGCACCGATTGATTCCGTTCTTTTTGTTTTCATGGGTGCGCATTTCTAACAAAAAATACAAAAATAAAAATCAAAACAAACAGCGCTTCAATCCTTTGTTTTTCGTAGGATGAAAATGGGAGCCACATGCTTCATAAGGGAACCAATACCCTATTTGGGTTTTTCTTTAGGGGGTCCACTACCCAAGTAACCAGCAAGCATTTAAAATAGCATCTATTCTGTATTATAGTAGTCTTTACGACAAGGAGTTTAATGCTTAATGCTTGATCGTATATGCGCCTGAAGTGCTACCCAACAGCAGGTTTTGGGAAATAACGGGCTGTCTCAGTGCTGTACCTTCAGGAACGTCGTATCAAAATGTCAAAGAATCGTAACGCCTCGTCGAGCAAAACAAAACAAAAATAGTTTTACGTCTGCTTCTCGCTCTCTCGACATTCAAGCTTCCTCGTCTTTGCATATTCCCGCTGATGTAAGGAGGTATTTTTTGCAAGTTTTAGTAGTTTTTGGAGTTTGAACTTACTATCCGAAGACTACTAAATCATGTTTGCTGCTCAAGTTCTGCTGCACGCTCCAGGATGTGCTGTTTACAGCTGCTCCGATGGCGTGCGTTGATTTTATTCTCAATATAAAGAATGGATGGAAGCCAGCTTCAGTTCCAACATCTAAAACTTGTTTTCAAAGAGATTTTCCATAGTGTATAAAGCATTTTCGTTCCCTCTTCGATCTGCAGCATATGCTTCCTTCTTCCAAATAATCTTATAATCCGCCAAAGCATCCACTGGTTCTGCAAATATTTTCCGACGAAATGAGAAATGGTAGTTTTCGATGGCCATGTTCCAATTTTCCAATCCATACCAGCTGCAGCAATGTTTGGTGCTGAGCTTTTGGATGAGTAAGGGAAAAACGAAGAATCAATGCAGATGTACACATTTGACAACAGAAACATTGTGGGGTGTGAATATAGTTTAGTGTTATTCCCCTTGCGTGTCCTTCCCCTAGCAAGCATCAGTGAAAGCCAGCATCGTGACGACGTTGTCAGGATGAAGCTGCCTCATTGATGAGAGGAGCTTTGGTGGAGCAAGTCGTCGTGTGGTTCCGTATTGTGCTAAGTGATTCTACGGTAGTTTGCTAAGATGGCGGAGAACGGATTGATCCAGGGAGTTACACAATATTCACACCCCACAGACATAATCCGAGTAAGAGAGAGTCAGTGTGCGCTGTCAAACACATAACATGTCTCCCATACTCTGCTCTTAGCATTTGAAGAGCAGTTAAAAAGCATTCTGGATGCTCCCGAGCAAAAACACCTCAAGCAGTTGAAATGCTAACTAACAGCCAAAAGCTTTTGAGCAGCACATGTTATGCCACAAGCCCGTGCACAAGAGGTGGGGGGGGGGGGGGGGGGGGGGGTTGGGTCCTAAGTACTTTTCGCAAACAAATATGTTTCGGTCACTGGTAGGGTGTTTCTCAGTCTTCCGATCCATTTTGTAGATTTTGCACAGCATTTTCGGGGAAACACGCTATATTGTATGTGAAGAGTCCGTGTAGTGACGGATATCCCTTCTACATTCGATTTAAAGAGGATTTTCATTGAATAACAGTTGTTTGCCATGGTTGTGCATTAAGTCTTAACCAATTGAAAGCTGCTTCCGCTGCGGCGTCCAACTCGGTGTCAACGCCTGTCGAGCCACCAGTGTTGTGCTTCTGTCGTTTGGCTTCAATTTCCTCCTCAAACTTGTCTCGTTTAATCCTCTTTTGTTTCAGGTTTGCAATTTTCTTATAGATCATGCCGCCAGGATTTCTTTTCTCGTCGCTTCGTGGTATGTAGTGGTAATCTTGTTCAATAGAAGACATTACAAACATAAGAGGTTAGATTAGTAAAGATTACTAAAACTCATTCGATAACCTTTTTTTATTGACTTTGCACAGCTGTCCAATGCCCGCTCTGTTGTCTTCAGCCGAGAATTCAAAATGATGCTCGGCGATGATTTCCGCTCCGTTCAGACAGTGGTCCGTTAGGAGCCCTTGCCAGCAGCGCTTCTCTACTTATAGATTTCCGAAGGAGTACTTCCAGGTCGCGTGGGCCGAAGAATTCATTTACCTTTGGAGGGAATCACCGATTGTGTCGATAATGATGGTCCAGGGAGATTCGCTGATGCCACGGCCGACGAAGACGATGAACCAGAGAGATTCGCCCGAGAATGCGCCGATGGTACAGCCGACGAAGATGATGCTCCAGGGAGATCCACCGATGCCACGACCGATCCAGTTGTTCCAGTTGCAGACACGACGGGTGAGAAAGTCATTCTTTCAAATGATTCGCTCAATTCAACAAAGTTGAATAGTGTCTGTTCCATTGCCATTCGTCACTGTAAACCCACTCCTCCAAAAGTTCCGCTTAGGTGAAAGTGATCAAATTGAAATCCTGTAATTTTAATCAATGTTTGATGAATAATAACAAAAAGTAGGTTATTTTAATTAACTCACGTTCAGCTTCCGTCAGGCAGGCTGTTATCTGGTCATAAAGTAGGTCCCAGTCGTAGCTCCATCCGACAGCTCCCAAATCATTAACAAGTTCATCCTTGGTGACGGTGGAGAATCGGTCGATGTTGTAGCTCAATTCTATAGAGAAAATACAATAGATCTACTTGGTTAGAAATGTTTTTGAAGTTTGAATAATAAAATAACTATACACCAAAAACTAGGATTCATGCACGTTTAGCTCATGACGATCTGTGCACGGAATGCGCATGAAATAAGCGCAAAACGTGCATATCCGTTGGCGCACAAACGCTCATGGACGGAAAACCCATACATACGTCGCAAAAACAGTATCACGATACGTAACCCACTGTGTGAACTACTCGATTGCCGAACTCGAAAAACCCGTGATTGATGATGCACGCATACAAATACTGTATGGAAAGGTGAAACGGGTGAAACAGTTTTCATATACAGTAAGAGCAGCGCTTATGTGTGTGTGAGCAAAAGCATCCCCTGTTCGCAGTTCGAAATGTTTAGTTCTGTTTACGTTTCAATGCCGCTCGTCAGTCGGTCGTCGGGCAAAAAAGGAAATCGTCGGGAAAAATGTAGTTTCTGCGATATTCGGGCTCGGTAGTGCCGTTTAACGTGATCTGAATTTGTTGGAAATGTGCTCCGAATTGCCAGCGATTGGACGGTATTGGATTATCGGTATTTCCGAAGATTATAAATTCGCTTTTTACCTTGGCGAAAAGTGGTTGATCATTGTGATTATGAGGTGCAAATGAAATCTATCGTCAGCAGTAGTAGCGAAGTGAAGTGAAACCAAATTTGGTGGTGGTGAAACGCGAGTGAAAGTTAAATGTCCAACCGAGTACGCAAATTTAATGGAACGAGCCCATGGAGGCGTTCGTTCCGGCGAGCTCTCTAGTGAAGAGGGGCTCGGGCTCATTTTACTGTACGGTGCTTGGTGCTGGTCCTGGGGGCAGAAGAAGCAAATCCCTTTCAGCAGTGACATTTCCGGTCACAGCATATCATCCGGCCCTCAGTATGGGGAATTCTTGAGTGTCGCTGTCGGTAGTGAACACGGAGAGCAAGCTGGATCGAAATATTCGGTGATTTTTATCATGTTTTTTTTTCGTTCGTGTATGAGAAATATAATTAAACTAGCTGTCCCGGCAAACGTTGCCTTGCCAAGCTGTATCGGTATGACAACTGTTGAGGTCATCGTAGCAACGCACTCTAGATTGATTTAATTTCGATCACGCTGAATTTCTTCCCGGCTCATAAGAAAATCAGTATTTTCACTATTTTCATGCATTTTTAAATGATTTTTGTAGCTTTTTGTACATATAAACAACGCCACCACGAATACGAACCGAACCGTGCAAGAGTCATGTCGATCGGTTCATCCATTCTTGAGTTTTGTTGCCTCAAAGGAACTTCAAACAAATTTTTATATATATAGATAGATAGATTAAAGATGATAGTTAGAGTAAAGTTTTATTATAGACGAATTTCACGAAATTTCATCGTCTTTGGGATTAGCAGTATTTTCTCAGCATCCAATGGAAGTTTGTGGGTATGAAGACTTACTGATTTCTGCTTACAGGGAATTTACAGATTTTTTCACAATCTTTGTGACAATAGCTGATTTTTTTGAATTAATTATGGGGATTTCTGATGCCAACTGGGCATTCACAGATTTCATTCATTGTTCATTCATTGTCAGCTGATGTGAACAGGACATTTACAGGTTTTTTTTCAGAATCTTTGTGACAATAGCTGATGTTTGGAAAATATAATAAGGATTTCTGATGCCAACTGGGCATTCACAGATTTTGTTTGAATCTTTGTGGAAAAGCTGATTCTCGGAATATTATTTGAGAATTTCTGGTGCTGACAGGCAATTCACAGATTTTTTTGGAATCTTTAGCTGACAATAGCTGATTCTCGGAATATATTTTGAAAACAGTTGCTGATTTTTTGAATATATTATGGGGATTTCTGACGCCAACTGGGAATTTACAGAAGCTTTTAGAATCTTTGTGGCAAAAGCTGATTTTTTTAAATATATTATAAGGATTTCTGATGGCACCTGGGCATTACAAATTTTTTTTCCGGAACCAGCTATTGTCACAGCTGATTCTCGGAATATATTTTGAGAATTTTTGGTGCTGCCAGGAAATTCACAGATTTTTTTAGAATATTTGTGACAATAGCTGATTTATGAATATATTATAAGGATTTCTGATGTCAACTGGACTTTTACAGAATTTTTTTTCAGAATCTTTGTGACAATAGCTGATTTTTGTAAATTATAATAAGGTTTTCTGATGCCAACTGGGCATTCACAGATTATTTTAGAATCTTTGTAGAAAAGCTGATTCTCGGAATATTTTTTGAGAATTTCTGGTGCTGACAGGCAATTCACAGTTTTAATTTAAAATTTTTAGCTGACAAAAACTGATTCTCGGAATATATCTTTAGGACAATAGCTGATTTTTTGAATATATAATGGGGATTTCAGACACCAACTGGGAATTTACAGAAGTTTTTAGAATCTTTGCGGCAAAAGCTGTTTTTTTAAATATATTTTAAGGATTTCTGATGTCAACTGGGAATTCACAGATTTTTTTTCAGAATCTTTGTGACAAAAGCTGATTTTTTTTAAATATATTACAAGGAATTCTGATGGCAACTGGACATTCACAGATTTTTTCAGAATCTTTGTGACAATAGCTGATTTTTTGAATATATTACATATAAGATTTTTATTGTCAACTGGATATTATCAGATTTTTTTCAGAATCTTTGTGTCAATAGCTGATTTTTGGAAAATATAATAAGGATTTCTGATGCCAATTGAGCATTCACAGATTTTTTTCAGAATCGTTGTGACAATAGCTGATTTGGAATACATTTTGAGGATTTCTAATGTCAACTGGACATTTTCAGATTTTTTTTCGGAATCTTTGTGACAATAGCTGATTTTTGGAAAGTATAATAAGGATTTGTAATGCCAACTGAGCATTCACAGATTTTTTTTAGAATTTTTGTGACAATAGCCTATTTTTGGGAGGAATTCTTGTGCTGACAAGAAATTCACGATTTTTTAGAATCTTTGTGACAGTACCTGATTCCCGGAATATAATTTGAGGATTTCTGGTGCTGCCAGGAAATTCACAGATTTTTTCAAAATGTTTGTGACAAAAGCTGATTTTTTTGAATATATTATAAGGATTTCTGTAGCCAACTGGGCATATACCGCAACGAACCGAACGGGATTCCTGATGCCAAAAGGATTTCTGATGTCAACAGGACATTTACAGAATCTTTGTGACAATAGCTGATTTTTGGAAAATAGAATAAGGATTTCTGGTGCCAACTGGGCATTCACAAATAATTTTTGTTAGAATCTTTGTGACAATAGCTGATTCTCGGAATATATTTTGAGGATTTCTGGTTCTGCCAGGAAATTCACAGACTTTTTTTCAGTGACAATAGCTGATTTCTCAGATATATTATAAGGATTTCTGATGCCAACTGGGCATTCACAGATTTTTTAGAATCTGCTGACAGACAATTCACAGATTTATTTTAGAATCTTTAGCTGACAATAGCTGATTTTCAGAATATATTTTGAGGACAGTTGCTGATTTTTTGAATATATTATGGGGATTTCTGACGCCAACTGGGAATTTAAAGAAGTTTTTAGAATCTTTGTGGCAAAAGCTGATTTTTTTATATATATTATAAGGATTTCTGATGGCATCAGGGCATTTACAATTCTTTTTCCGGAATCAGGTATTGTCACAGCTGATTCTCGGAATATATTTTGAGAATTTCTGGTGCTGCCAGGAAATTCACTGATCTTTTAGAATCTTTGTGACAATAGATGATTTTTGAATATATTATAAGGATTTCTAATGTCAACTGGACATTTACAGATTTTTTTTTCAGAATGTTTGTGTCAATAGCTGATTTTTGAAAAATATAATAAGGATTTGTGATGCCAACTGGGCATCCACAGATTGTTTTTTTTAGTATCTTTGTGACAATAGCTGATTTTTGGAATATATTTTGAGGATTTCTGGTGCTGCCAGGAAATTCACTGATTTTTTTAGAGTCTTTGTGACAATAGATGATTTTTGAATATATTATAAGGATTTCTGATGTCAACTGGACATTTACAGATTTTTTTTCAGAATCTTTGTGACAATAGCTGATTTTTGGAAAATATAATAAGGATTTGTGATGCCAACTGGGCATCCACAGATTGTTTTTTAAGAATCTTTGTGACTATAGCTGATTTCCGTAATATGTTTTGAGGATTTCAGGTGCTGACAGGAATTCACAGATTTTTTTATAATCTTTGTGGCAATAGCTGATTCCTCAAATATATTATAAGGTTTTCTTATGCCAACTGGGAGTTCAAAGATTTTTAGAATGTTTGTGGCAAAAGCTGTTTTTTTAAATATTTTATAAGGATTTCTGATGGCAACTGGACATTCACAGATTTTTTTAGTATCTTCGTGTCAATAGCTGACTTTTTAAATATATTAGGGGTAGGCGGGGCATTATGGACACCCGGGGCAGAATGGACACCCTCAATATTTTGAAATATGCGAACTTTTTTGAACTTCTAATGAATGGAGAATATAGTCCATTTGTCTAAAACGTAGTTTCAGGAAAGAAACATTCGAAATTAAAATTATACTTGATTTTACACGAAAAAGTTGCGTCCTCTGTTTTTTGTGCATGGAAATTATAATTTTCACACCATCTAAAAAAAGATTTAGTGATTAATTTATTGCAGGTCGATTAAAACCTGATATTTCTAGAACACATGCAAGTAGTTTTGCTGTATCTACATGCTTAACATTATTTTCTTCTTTATCATATCAAAAATCAAGTTTGAAAATATCTTCTGCTGCCGGGGCAAAATGGACACTCACCTTTTTGAAAGAAGCGGCAAGGGAAAAATATAACCTAAATCACAAACCAACCAAATTCTTCGATTTCAGTATATTTTCGATTAAATGTTCACTATAGTAGACATAGGGGGAAACAAATTGGTCAAAAAACGACAGCAGTGGGACATAGTTGTTCTAGGCACAGCTGTACATGCCGACAAAAACGAAGCTTTACCAAAAACAGCCTGAATTTAAATTAACCGAACAAAAATTAACTACTTCGGTGTATTATTCATCCATAATAGTTGTTTGCAATGAAATGACTTTATAGGTGTAAATAATGTACGAAATTCGTGAAAGTCTCATGGTGTCCATATTGCCCCATGGGGGTGTCCATTCTGCCCCGTATGCTTGAAGACGGTCATGAAAAACTAACATTTTTCATAACATTTTTTGAAGTGGATAAATCATTTTTCTTCGTGAGCATTCTTATGCAATAGATGCTAAATAGACTTTAAAAGGATACATGTATCAAAAAACTAAACTTTTTTGACATCTTGCCAGGTAAAGTTGGCAAAAACCTTAGGGTGTCCATATTGCCCCGCCTACCCCTATAAGGATTTCTTATGTCAACTGGGCACTGGTTTTTTTTTTAAATGTGACAATAACTGATTTTTTGAATTTATTACGAAGATTTCTGATGCCAACTAGGAATTCACAGAATTTTTTAGAATCTTTGTGACAAGCTGATTTTTTAAATATTTTATTAGGATTTCTGATGGCATTTGGGTATTTACAGATTTTTTTTTTAATCCTTGTGACAATAGCTGATTTTTTGAATATATTATGGGGATTTCTGATGTCAACTAGGAATTCGCAGTTTTTTTTGGAATCTTTGTGACAATAGCTGATTTTTTTTAAATATATTATAAGGATTTCTGATGGCAACTGGACATTCACAGATTTTTTAGAATAGCTGATTTTTTGAATATATTACATATAAGATTTCTATTGTCAACTGAACATTTTCAGATTTTTTTTCGGAATCTTTGTGACAATAGCTGATTTTTGGAAAATATAATAAGGATTTGTGATACCAACTGGGCATTTCTAGATTTTTTTAGAATCTTTGTGACAATAGCCTATTTTTGAGAGGAATTCTTGTGCTGACAGGAAATTCACGATTTTTTAGAATCTTTGTGACAGTACCCGATTCCTGGAATATAATTTGAGGATTTCTGTTACTGCCAGGAAATTCACAGATTTTTTTTAGAATCTTCGTGACTATAGCAGAATTACGGAATATATTTTGAGGATTTCTGGTGCTGTTAGAAAATTCACAGATTTTTTCAAAATGTTTGTGACAAAAGCTTATTTTTTAAATATATTATAAGGATTTCTGAGGTCAACTGGATATTCACAGATTTTTTTTCAGGATCTTAGTGACAATAGCTGATTCTTGAAATATATTTTGAGAGTTTATGGTGCTGCCAGGAAATTCACAGATTTTTTTAGAATGCTTGTGACAATAGCTGATTCCTCAAATTAAAAGGATTTCTGGTGCTGACATGGAATTCTCAGATATTTTAGAAACTCTGTGGAAAATCTGATGATCGGAATATTTTTTGAGAATTTCTGGCGCTGACAGGAAATTCAGTGTTTTTTTAAGAGTCTTTGTGACAATAGCTGATTTTTGAATATATTATACGGATTTTTTTTCAGAATCTTTGTGACAATAGCTGATTTTTGGAATATATTTTGAGGATTTCTGGTTCTGCCAGGAAATTCACAGATTTTGTTTTCAGTGACAATAGCGTTTTCCTGAAATATATTATATGGACTTCTGATGCCAACTGGGCATTGACAGATTTTTTGAGAATCTTTGTGGAAAAGCTGATTCTCGAAATATTATTTGAGAATTTCTGGTGCTGACAGACAATTCACAGATTTATTTTAGAATCTTTAGCTGACAAGAGCTGATTTTCGGAATATATTTTGAGGACAATTGCTGATTTTTTGAATATATTATGGGGATTTCAGACGCTAACTGGGAATTAACAGAAGTTTTTAGAATCTTTGTGGCAAAAGCTGATTTTTTTTAAATATATTATAAGGATTTCTGATGGCATCTGGGCATTTACATTTTTTTCCGGAATCAGCTATTGTCACAACTGATTCTCGGAATATATTTTGAGAATTTTTGGTGCTGCCAGGAAATTCACTGTTTTTTTTAGAATATTTGTGACAATAGATGATTTTTGAATATATTATAAGAATTTCTGATGTCAACTGGACCTTTACAGATTTTTTTTTTCAGAATCTTTGTGACAATAGCTGATTTTTGGAAAATATAATAAGGATTTGTGATGCCAACTGGGATCCACAGATTGTTTTCTTAGTATCTTTGTGACAATAGCTTATTCTCGTAATATATTTTGAGGATTTCTGATGCTGCCAGGAAATTCAGGGTTTTTTTAGAATCTTTGTGACTATAACTGAATTCCGGAATATGTTTTGAGGTGAAATCCTCTGACAAGAAATTCACAGATTTTTTCAGATTTATGGCAATAGCTGATTCCTCAATTATATTAAAAGGTTTTCTGATGCCAACTGGGAATTCAAAGATTTTTAGGAATATTTGTGGCAAAAGCTGTTTTTTTAAATATATTATAAGGATTTCTGATGGCAACTGGACATTCACAGATTTTTTTAGTATCTTCGTGTCAATAGCTGACTTGTTTAATATATTATAAGGATTTCTGATACCAACTGGGCACTGTTTTTTTTTTTTAATTTTTGTGACAATAGCTGATTTTTTGAATTTATTTCTGATGCCAACTGGGAATTCAAAGATTTTTTTAGAATCTTTGTGACAACAGCTGATTTTTTTAATATATTATAAGGATTTCTGATGGCATCAGGGCATTTACAATTTTTTTTCCGGAATCAGGTATTGTCACAGCTGATTCTCGGAATATATTTTGAGAATTTCTGGTGCTGCCAGGGAATTCACTGATTTTTTAGAATCTTTGTGACAATAGCTGATTTTTTGAAAATATAATAAGGATTTGTGATGCCAACTGGGCATTTACAGATTTTTTCTTAGAATCTTTGTGACAATAGCCTATTTTTGGGAGGAATTCTTGTGCTGACAGGAAATTCACAGATTTTTTAGAATCTTTGTGACAGTACCTGATTCCCGGAATATAATTTGAGGATTTCTGGTGCTGCCAGGAAATTCACAGATTTTTTTTAGAATCTTCGTGACTATAGCTGAATTCCGGAATATATTTTGAAGATTTCTGGTGCTGACAGGAAATTCACAGATTTTTTCATAATATTTGTGACAAAAGCTGATTTTTTTGAATATATTATAGGGATTTCCGATGCCAACTGAACATTCGCAGATTTTTTTAGAATGTTTGTGATAAAAGCTGATTTTTTAATTATATAATAAGGATTTCTGTAGCCAACTGGGCATATACCGTAACGAACCGAACGGAATTTCTGATGCCAACTGAGAATCGCAGTATTTTTTAGAATTTATGTGACAATTCCCGATTTTTTTTAATATATTATAAGGATTTCTGATGTCAACTGGACACTCACAGATTTTTTTAGAATCTTTGTAACAAAAGCTGATTTTAGGGAAAATATAATAAGGATTTCTGATGAATACTGGGCATTCACAGATATTTTTTTAGTGTCTGTGACAAAAACTGATTTTCGGAAAATACCCAGTAAACCAGTGATCGTATAAGATGTTGAATAACGTGTTGAAGTGGAGGCGATATGCGTACATTTATCATGCGCCTAAATGGAGGCATGCACGCATATGGCCTCCACTTTATCATCTTATGCAACTTCTTATACGATTACTGGTTGTCTGTATTTTGAGGATTTCTGGTGCTGATACGGAATGTACAGATTTAGTTTATGATCTTCGTGACAATAGCTGATTTTCGGAATATATTTTGAGAATTTCATTTGCTGGCAAGAAATTCACAGATTTGTTTGATTCCTTAAATATATTATAAAGATTCCGAATTTTTAGGATCTTTGTGACACTAGCTGAGTTTAGGGAAAATATAATGAGGATTTATGATGATTACTGGGCATTTACAGATTTTTTTTAGAATGTTTGTGACAATAACTGATTCTCAGAATGTGTTTTGAGGATTTCTGGTGCTGACATAAAATTTACAGAACTTTTTAGAATCTTTGTGACAATTGCTGAGTTTTTGAATATAATTTGAGAATTTCTTGTGCTGACTTTCCTGTTCACCGATTTTTCTTAGAATATTTGTGACAATAGTTGATTCATTAAATACAAATTAAGGTTTTCTGATGCCAACTGGGCATTCACAGAATTTTTTGGAATCTTTGTGACAATAACTGGTTTTTTGAATATATTATAATGATTTTTGATGCCAAGTGGGCATTCACAGATTTTTTTAGAATCTTTGTGACAAAAGATGACTCCTGTAATTTATTTTGAGGATTTCTGGTGCTAACAGAGAATTCACAGATTTTTTAAAAATCTTTGTGACAATAGCTGATTCCCGGAATATATTTTGAGGACTTCTGGTGGTGACAGGAAATTCACAGATTTTTTTAGAATTTTTGTGACAATAGCTGATTTTTGAATATATTATAAGGATTTGTGATGTCAACTGGATATTTTCAGATTTTTTCAATATCTTTGTGACAATAGCTAATTTTTGGAAAATATAATAAAGATTTATGATGCCAACTGGGCATTCGCAGATTTTTTTTCAGAATCTTTGTGACAACCGCTGAATCGCTTGAATATTTTATAAGGATTTCTGAAGTGTAGAATTAGCATAGTTTAAAATACACAAAAATAAAAACTTAAAAAAATAAGGGTGCCAACTGGTCATTCACAGATTTTTTTAGAATTTTTGCGACAATATCTGATTATCGGAATATATTTTGAGGATTTTTGTTGCTGACAGGGAATTGAAAGATTTTTTAATTTTTTACTGCAATAATTGAATCTTGGTAAATTGCATAAGGAGAAATCACAGCAGGAATTCTTGGAAGATTCACAGAAGAAATTTCTGAAGAAATCGCACGATGAATTCCTGGAGAAACTCCAAAAGGATTACCTGGAGGAATTCCTAGAGGAGTCCCAAAAGGAATTCCTGGAACATTCCCCGGGGGAATATCTCTATGAATCACTGATACAATTCTGGAGGAATCCCTGAAAATTTTCGAGCGTAACCTCTACAGGAATTTAAAAAAGAATTCCTGGAGGAATTTCCATAGGAATTCCCGGATAAACTTTTGGAGATATTCCTGGAAGAAATCCCTTAAGAAATTTCAGAAGAAATATCTAGCAAAATTCCAGGAGAAATCCCTAAAAAAATTTCTGGAGGAGTCACTAGAGCAATTTCTGGGGAAACTGCTATGGGAAGTTGAAGCTATCACTGAAGTATTCACTGGAGGAATTACTGGAGGAAACCATGGAGGAATTACTAGAGAAATTCCTGGAAGAATTCATAAAGAAATCCGCGGAGAAGTTACTAAAGGAATCCCTGAGGAAATTCCTGAAGGAATATCAGATGAATTCCAGGAGGAATCCATGAAGGAACTGCTGGAGAATTTCCTAGATCTGGAATCCCCGGAGGAACTCCTGAAGGAATTATTGGAGAAATTCCCGGAAAATTACTGTAGGAATCTTGAGGAATTCTTGGAGTGATTTCTTGGAGTGAATCCCTAAAATATTTCTGGAGGAATCCCTGAAAGTTTTCGAGCGTAATCCCTACAGAAATTTATAAATATGATTCCTGGAAGAATTACCAAAGGAATTCCGGGATAAACTTTTGGATATATTCCTGGAAGAATTACTGAAGAAATCCTCAAATGAATTCCAGATGGAATCTCTAGAAATTTTCCTGGAGAAATTCCTGGAGTAATTCCTACAGGAATTGCTGGGAAAATTCCTGTAGGAATATGAAGCAATCACTGGAGGACTTCCTGGAGCAATCCTAGAGGAATTCCTGAAAGAATTCCTAGAGCAAATCCTGAAGAAATTCGTGGAGAAGTTACTGAAGGAATCACAGATGAATTCCTGGAGAAATCTGGAATCCCTGGAGGAATTACCGTAGGAATATCTGGGGAATTTCCTATTAAATTCCTGGAGAAATTTGTGTATTAATTCATGGAGAAATTCTGGGAGTGATAATTCTTGAATCCCTGTGAGAATTCATGAATGAATCCCTAAAGAAATACCTAAAGGAGTCCCTGGAGGAATCCGTGGAGGAATGCCAAGAGAAATCCGTGGAGGATTACTTTAAGGAATTCTTTGAGAAATTTCTGCAGGAATTTACTGGAGGAATTTCTCAAGAAATCTGTGGAGGTATTCCTGATAAATCCCTGGATGAATTCAAAGAGGAATTCCTTGAGATGTCCCTGGAGGAATTGCTTAAGGATCCCTACATGAATTCTTGGACAAATCCTACAGAAATTCCTGGAGAAATCCCTGCAGGGATTCCTGGGGGAATTTGTGAAGGAATTCCTGAATCTGGATTCCTGAAAGAACTCCTGAAGGAACCCATGAAGGAATTCCTAATGGAAGTCCTGGGGAAATTCCTAGAGAAATTCCTGAATGAATTCCTAGTGGAATTCCAGAAGGTTCCTGTAGAAATCCCTGCAGGAATTCCTAGAGATATCCCTGAAGGAACTTCTGGAGGAATCCGTGCCCCAAAATAATATTTTAACCCTTAACTTATTTTGTAATTCCACCCGAAATTTATACCTAATTTTTTGAATTTAAAAATCATTTATAAAATTAAGGAAGGAATAGCCAAATATCTGTAACTAATTGTTAATGAATTCTTTTAAAAATTGCTAAAGATATTTCCAAATAAACTGTTAGAGAAATTTCTAAAGGAGTTGCTTAATTATCGTTGGAAGAAATGGCCGTTGGTATTTCCCAAACTATTTTTCGGCCAAAAATTTATAACTTACCACATCACTAAATTTTCAAAGGCTTTCGTAGATAAATTGTCCAAATTTCTTCCTATAAAATTGTCGAAGCCCTGAAAAAATTCCTAAAGGAATCCCTGGAGAAATTCCTGGAGGAATTCCTGAGAAAATCCCTGGAGTTATTTTTGGATGAATTCCTGGAGGAATCCTAGGAGGAATTCCTGAAGGAAGCCCTGGAGGAATTCCTGGAGGAATCATTGGGTATATTTCTGGAGGATTTCCTGGAGAAATTCTTGTAGTAATATGTGGAGGAATTCTTGGGGGAAACCCTGAAGGAATCTCTGGAAAAATTCATTGAGAAATTCCTGGAGAGATTTTTGGAGGAATCCCTGGATAATTTCCTGGAGGAATGCCTGAAGGAATCCCTGGAAAAAATCCTGGAAGAATCCCTGGAGAAATTCCTGGAGGAATCCCTGGAGAAATTCCTGGAGGAATCCCTGAAGAAATTCCTGGAGGAATCACTGGAGAAATTCCTGGAGGAATCCCTGGAGGAATTCCTGGAGGAATCCCTGGAGAAATTCCTGGAGGAATCCCTGGAGATATTCCTGGAGGAATCCCTGGAGAAATTCCTGGAGGAATTCCTGGAGGAATCCCTGGAGAAATTCCTTGAGGAATCGCTGGAGAAATACCTGGAAAAATTCCTGGAGAAATTTCTTGAGGAATCCCTGAAGAATTTCTTGAATCCCTGGAGAAATTCCTGGAGGAATCCCGTGAGTAATTCCTGGAGAAATTCCTGAAGGAGCCCTTGAGAAATTCCTGGCGGAATTCCTGAAGTAATCCTTGGAGGAATTTCTTTAGGAATCCCTGGAGAAATTGCTGTAGGAATTCCTGGCGGAAGCCCTGGAGGAATTCCAAAAGGGATCCCTGGAGTTATTCCTGCAGGAATCCCTAGAGGTATTCCTGGAGGAATCCTTGGAAAAATTCCTGAAGGAACCCGTGAGAAATATCTAAAGGAACGCGTGGAGAAATTCCTGGAGCAATGCCTGAGGGAATCCCTGGAGAAATTCCTTAAGGAGTCCCTTGGAAAATAGCTGGAGGAATTCCTAGAAGAATTCTTGGAGGAATCCCAGGAGAAACTCTTTGAAGAATCCCTGAAGATATTACTGGAGGAATATCTGGGGAAATTCCTGGAGAATTCCCTAGAGGAATTCCTGGATGAATTCCTGGAGGAATCCCTGAAGGAATCCCTGGAGAAATTACTGGAGGTAGCCCTGGATGAATCCGGGGGAAATTCCTGGAGGAATCCCTGGAGAAATTTATGGAGGAATCTCTGGAAAAATTCCTGAATGAATTCCTGGAGGAATTACTGAAGAAATTCTTGGAGGAATCCCTAAAGAAATTCCTGGAGAAATCCCTGAAAAAAATCCTGAATGAATTCCTGGAGGAATTACTGAAGAAATTCGTGGAGGAGTCCCTGAAGAAATTCCTGAAGGAATCCGTGAAGAAATTCCTGGAGGAATCCGTGAAGAAATTCCTGAAGGAATCCGTGAAGAAATTCCTGAAGCAATCCCATGAGAAATTCCTGGAGGAATTTTTGGAGAAATTCCTGAAGGAACCGTTGAGAAATTCCTGGTGGAATCCCTAAAGGAATCCTCTTAAAGAGTCCCTTGGAAAATACCCTTGGAGAATTCCTAGATGAATTCCTGGCGGAATCCCTGAAGGAATACTCAGAGGAATTCCTGGAGAAATTCCTGGAGGAATTCTTGAAGGAATTCCTGGAGAAATTTCTGGAGGAACCCTTGAGAATTCCTAGATGAATTCCTGGCGGAATTCCTGGAGGAATCCTTGGAGGAATTTCTTGAGGAAACCCTTGAAAAATTTCTTTAGCAATTCCTGGAGGAATTTCTGGAGAAATTCCTGGGGAAATCCCGGGAGGAATTTTTGAAGCAATTCCTGGGAAAATCCCGGGAGGAATTTTTGAAGCAATTCCTGGGAAAATCCCGGGAGGAATTTTTGAAGCAATTCCTGGGAAAATCCTTGGAGGAGTTCCTGATGGAAGTCTTGGAGGAATTCCTGGAGGAATCCCTGGAGATATTTCTGGAGGATTTCCTTAAGAAATTCTTGGAGTAATCCCTGGAGGAATTCTTAGGGGAAGCCCTGACTGTATCTCTGGAGAAATTCCTGGAGGAATTCCTGGTAAAATTCCTGGAGGAACCCTTGAGAAATTCTTGGCGGAGTTCCTGTAGGAATCCACGGAGGAATAACTTGAGGAATCCCTGAGAAAAAATGCTGTAGAAACTCCTGGGGGATTTCTGGAGGAATTTCTGAAGGAATTCCAGGAGGAATTCCTAAGAAAATTTCTGGATGTATTTTTTAGAGGAATTCCTGTAGGAATCCTTGGAGAAATTCCAGGAGGAATTGGAGTTATTGCTGCAGGAATATCAGAAGGTATTCCTGGAGCAATCCTTGGAAAAATTCCTGGAGGAACCCTGGAGAAATTACTGGAGGAGTCCCTTGGGAAATACCTGGAGGAATTCAAAGAGCAATTCCTGAAGGAATCCCAGGATAAATTCTTGAAGGATTCCCTGAAGATATTACTGGAGAAATCCCTGGGGAAATTCCTGATTGAATTCCTAGAGGAATCCTTGAAGAAATTCCTGGAAGAATCCCTGAAGAAATTTCTTAAGGAATCCCTGGAGAAATCCCTGAAGGAATCCCTGAAGGAATCCCTCGAGAAATTCCTGGAGCAATCCCGTAAAAAATTCCTGGAAGAATTCCTAGAAAAATTCCTGGAGGAATCGTTGAGAAATTCCTGCTGAAATTCCTGGAAAAATTCTTTGAGGAATCCCTGAAGAAATTCCTGAAGGTATCCCTGGAGAAATTCCTGGAGAAACTCTTGAAGAATTCCTGTCGGAATTCTTGCAGGAATCCTTGGAGGAATTTCTTGAGGAATCCCTAAAAAATACAGGAATTCCTGTAGGAATCCTTGGAGGAATTCCAGGAGGGATCCCTGGAGTTATTTCTGCAGGAATATCTGAAGGTATTCCAGAAGGAATCCCTTGAGGAAACCTTGGAAAAATTCCTGGAGAAAGCCTGGAGAAATTTCTGAAGGAATGCGTGAAAAAATTTTTTGGAGGAATCCCTGGAGAAATTCCTGGAGATGTCCCTCGGAAAATACCTGGAGGAGTTCTTAGGGGAAATTCTGGAGGAATCCCTGGATAAATTTCTGGAGGATTTCCTGAAGATATTACTGGAGGAATCCCTATGGAAATTCTTGGAGAAGTTCCTGGATGAATTCTTAGATAAAATCATGGTGGAATTCCTGGAGAAATTACTGGAGGAACCCTTGAGAAATTCCTGGCGGAATTCCTGCCGGAATTTCTGGAGGAATCCTCGGAGGAATTTCTTGAGGAAACCCTTGAAAAATTTATTTAGGAATTCCTGGAGGAATTTCTGGAGGAATTCCTGGGGAAATCCCGGGAGGAATTTTTGAAGCAATTCCTGGGAGAATACTAAAAGGAATTCCTGATGAAAGTTTTGGAGGAATTCCTGGAGGAATCCCTGGAGATATTTCTGGAGGAATCCCTGGAGATATTTCTGGAGGACTTCCTGAAGAAATTCTTGGAGTTATCCCTGGAGGAATTCTTAGGGGAAGCCCTGACTGAATCTCTGAAGAAATCCCTTGAGAAATTTTTGGAGAGAATCCTGGAGAAATTCGTAGAGGAATCCGAGGAGAAATTGCTGGAGGAATCCCTGGAGAAATTCCTTGAGGAATCCCTGGAGAAATTCCTGGAGGAATCCCTGGAGAAATTCCTGGAGGAATCCCTGGAGAAACTCCTGCAGGAATCCCTGGAGAAATTCCTGGAGGAATCCCTGGAGAAATTCCTGGAGGAATCCCTGGAGAAATTCCTGGAAGAATCCCTGGAGAAATTCCTGGGAGGAATCCCTGGAGAAATTTCTGGAGGAATCCCTGCTGAAATTCTTGAAGGAATCCGTGGAGAAATTCCTGGAAGAGTCCCAGGAGAAATTCCTGGAGGAATCCCTGCGGCTTTTCGGGCCCGTATGAAGTTGATCATCAATATTAACTTCTTTTCCCGATCAGCCTAGATAGCTGTGTAGTGTCGGTAGCGGTTAGTTCAACTGGCTAAGAATAGCACTACGGACCGCCTGTTCCAGTGGTAGGAATCCACTAATCAGGTGACCCCTAATTCATGGTGTTATGCGGCTTTACGCTTACCGTGCCTAGGAATGAATGGTTAGGGGGGTCTTATAAAAACCTAATCGCAAACGGAGCCTGTGGAGTACCAGGGCACCCTCCACAGTATTTGCCCTTACTGTGCTAACCGGAGCAATAGCGCGGTGGACCTTGTGTTTCTCCGAGACAATCAGCTACCCTTCTTCAATCTCATACTTGAGGCTGAATAAGGGCGGGATTATGAAGATGTTATTAATTAGTTTAGATTTTCACCTATATGGTTTCGCATTATGCGTTTTACACAGTGTATTCTGTGAATCCTCGCCTTTGGCGCACTCAAATCGATACCGATCTGGCTTTATTGTTGCTGTTCTTTTTTGTGCTGTGATTGTTAAGAGTTTAATCTTGCCTAGTTTGGGTAGTGGCTACGGTTAGGATAGCTCAGATCAATGTTCAGCACAAACGAACAGCAACGATCAATCTTTGTAGACTTATGCAAAATGGTACAGCCCAAGTGGCGTTAGTCCAAGAACCTTACTTTCGTAAGGGGAATTTCTATTTAGGAAACCTTGTGAATCCGGTGTTTGCTACTTTCAGTAAAAATGAAATGGCAAACTCACGTGTCATGCCTCGAGCATGTGTGCTTGTCAACAACGCAATCGTTGCTACACTCATCTCTGAACTGACTACCAGAGATGTATGTGCTATCACAATAGATGTATCTGTTGGAAACCTCAACAGGAAATACGTTTATTGTTCGGTTTATTTACCGCATGATGAACCATCCCCTACGGATGCTTTCAAGCAAGTCATTGCATACTGCACTTCAAAAGGCCTTCCGCTAATTGTTGGTAGTGATGCTAATGCTCACCATATAATCTGGGGCAGCTCAGACATCAATTTGAGAGGCTCCAGTTTGATGGAATACTTAAGTAGTACAGATCTTGGATTACTTAACATAGGCAACCGCCCAACCTTCATGGTATCTGGTAGAGAGGAAGTGTTAGACATAACGCTTTGCTCTAGCAGAATTAGTCATGAGCTGATCAATTGGCATGTGTCAGATGAAGAATCTTTATCTGACCATCGTTACATCTTGTTTGAACATGTGAATGTTACTTCGCAAACTTTGCGTTTCAGGAATCCCCGGTCAACCAACTGGGATCTCTTTACCGATTTGGTTGCAGCCAAATTTCATGGATACTCACCATCAATTGACACTCCAAGTGATTTAGATGATGCCGTTGATACTACAACGGCCTTTATCATGGAAGCTTTTGAAGCAGGATGTGCTTAATGGCGATGTCTGGAGCGTTCTCTTCAACTCCCACGGCAGCTCTCGAAGTTCTTTTTGACGTTGCCCCACTACACATTCATCTCAAACAAGAAGCACTTTCTTGCACTTACCGCCTATGGGTACTCGGTTTACTAGAGGAAACTCCTGTGAACCGCAGTTCAACACACACCTCGTTGTTTCCACTTTTGGTGAATTGGGACAAAGTTGTCCTTGCTCCAAGTGATCTTACAATTGCTTGTAATTTTCCATATAGGACATTTTCCACGAAATTCCCTTCCCGGGAAGAGTGGACATCTGGTTATCTGGAGAGAAGTATTTCAGACGGCATCGTATGTTACACTGATGGCTCCCTTCTCGAAGGTCGAGCAGGTGCTGGTGTTTATTCTCGTGAGCTAAGGCTGTATCAGTCTTATTCACTTGGCAGACACTGCACCGTTTTCCAGGCCGAAATCTTTGCTCTTATATGCGGAGTGCAATCAGCACTTCAGCAGCACGTAATGGGCAAAGTAATATACTTCTGTTCAGATAGCCAGGCTGCTATTAAAGCACTTGCTTCGGCCAACTCCAGGTCGAAGATAGTTATCGCTTGTCGAACTCAAATTGAGGAGCTGAATTCAGCAAACGCTGTTCACCTTGTATGGGTACCTGGTCATTCTTCCATCGCTGGAAATGAATTGGCTGATGAGTTAGCTCGCACTGGAGCATCACATGACTTCATTGGCCCTGAGCCAGCTATTCCGGTATCGAAGTGTTGGGTGAAGCTTCAGATTGACACCTGGGCTGCCACTCAGCACAAACAATACTGGAATAGTTTGGAGTCATGTCGTCAAACAAAATTGTATTGTACTGAGCCATCTCTAGGGGTGGCAAAGTATCTAACCAATCTGTCAAAGCAGAATTGCGGCATTCTGGTCAAAGCATTGACTGGCCACTGCCGACTCAGTTATCACATGGCGAATATTCAGCAAGCTGATTCATTTGCATGTGATAGCTGTGAATCCGATTATGGAACTTCGTATCATTTAATATGTAACTGTCCAGTTTTTGCGCAATTGCGTTTCCGAGTACTCGGGAAACACTTATTAAGTGAAACTGACTTCAGAAACCTAAATCTTCAGGACGTTCTGTTGTTCTTGACCCGCTGTGGTAAAGAGCTATAGGCTCTCTTCACGCTTTATGCATTATCACAGTGCCCTTTTCAGGGCACTGTTCGAACCCATTGTGGCACGCTTATGCGTTATTACAGTGTCCTTTTCAGGACGCTATGTGAACCCATTGTGGTACGCTTTTGCGAGTATGACGATCCTATTCCCTTACCTGTCCTTTCCCATGTCCTATCCTTTTTCCTTCCCTTCTCCGTCAGGTAAATGATGAATAGGCTCGTGTTCATGGCGATGGCACAAATTTCCCGAATGGAGGAGAACGTGCCTCTAGAGCCGACCTACTGATACCTGATACCTGGAGGAATCCCTGGAGAAATTCCTTGAGGAATCCCTGGAGAAATTCCTGGAGGAATCCCTGGAGAAATTCCTGGAGGAATCCCTGGAGAAACTCCTGCAGGAATCCCTGGAGAAATTCCTGGAGGAATCCCTGGAGAAATTCCTGGAGGAATCCCTGGAGAAATTCCTGGAAGAATCCCTGGAAAAATTCCTGGAGGAATCCGTGGATAAATTCCTGGAGCAATCCCTGGAAAAAATCCTGGAGGAATCCCTGGAGAAATTCCTGGAGGTATCCCTGGAGAAATTCCTGAAGGATCCCCTGGAGAATTTACTGGAGGAATCCCTGGAGAAGTTCCTGGAGGAATCCCTGGAGAAATTCCTGGAGGAATCCCTGGAGAAATTCATGGAGGAATCCCTGGAGAAATTCCTGGGAGGAATCCCTGGAGAAATTTCTGGAGGAATCCCTGCTGAAATTCTTGAAGGAATCCGTGGAGAAATTCCTGGAAGAGTCCCAGGAGAAATTCCTGGAGGAATCCCTGGAGAAATTCCTGGATGAATTCCTGGAGACATTCCTGGAGGAACCCTTGAGAAATACCTGGTGAAAATCCTGGAGGAATCCTCGGAGGAATTTCTTGAGGAATCCCTGGAAAAATTGTTGTAAAAATTCCTGGAGGAATCCTTAGAAAAATTCCTGGAGGGACCCGGGAGAAATTTCTAAAGGAATTCGTGGAGAAATTTCTGGAGGAATCCCTGGAGAAATTCCTGGAGGAGCCTTTGGGAAATACATAGAAGAATTTCTAGAGGAATTCCTGGAGGAATCACTGGAGAAATCAGAGGATTAAATTCTTGGTGGTTTTCCTGAAGATGTTACTGGAGGAATCCCTTGGGAAATTCCTGGCGAAATCCCTGGAGAAATTCCTGATTGAATTACTGGAGGAATCCCTGAAGGAATTCCCTGGAGGAACTCCTGGAGGATTTTCTGGAGAAGTTTCTGGAGGTAGCCCTGGATGAATCCAGGGTAAATTCCTGGAGGAACCCTTGGAAAATTTTCTGGATTATTTCTTGGGGAAAGCTCTGAAGGAATCTCTGGAGAAATTTCTGGAGAAATTCCTGGAGAAATTATTGGAGGAATCCCTGGAGAAGTTCCTGCAGGAATCACTGGAGAAATTCTTGGAGGAATCCGTGGAGAAATTCCTGGAGGAATCCTTGGAGAAATTCCTGGAGGAATCCATGGAGAAATTCAAGGAGGAATCCCTGCTGAAATTCCTGGAGGAATCCGTGGAGAAATTCCTGGAGGAATCCCTGGAGAAATTCCTGGAGAAATTCCTGGAGGAATCCCTGGAGAAATTCCTGGAGGAACCCCTGGAGAAATTTCTGGATGAATTCCTGGAGACATTCCTGGAGGAACCGTTGAGAAATTCCTGGTGAAATTCCTGGAGGAATTTGTTGAGGAATCCCTGGAAAAATTACTGTAAAAATTCTGGAGGAATCCTTAGAAACATTCATGGAGGAACCCGGGAGAAATTTCTAAAGGAATGCGTGGAGAAATTTCTGGAGGAATCGCTGGAGAAATTCCTGGAGGAGCCCTTGGGAAATACCTGGAAGAATTCCTAGAGGAATTTCTGGAGGAATCCCTGGAGAAATCAGAGGATAAATATTTTGAGGTTTTCCTGAAGATATTACTGGAGGAATCCCTTGGAAAATTCCTGGCGAAATCCCTGGAGAAATTCCTGATTGAATTACTGGAGGAATCCCTGATTTCTGGAGGATTTCCTGGAGAAACTCCTGGAGGAACCCTTGAGAAATTCCTGGCGGAATTCCTGAAGAAATCCTCGAAGGAGTTTATTGAGGAATCCCTGGAAGGAACAAGGGAAGGAAGGAGGAATTCCTAGGGAAATCTCTAGAGATATATATGGGGGAATTCCTTCAGAAATCCTTTTAGTAATTCCTGGGGGAATTCTGGAGAAATTTCTTAAGGAATATGTGGGAAAATTTCAGGTAATTCTTGGAGGAATCCCTGGAGGAATTCTTGTAGGAATCCCTAGGGAGACATTCCTGGAGGAATCTTTGAAGAAATTCCTGGAAGAATCCTTGAAGAAATTCCTGGACGAATCTCTGGAGAAATTTCTGGAGGAATCCCTGGACAAAATTTTGGAGGAATCCCTGGAAAAAATCCTGGAAGAATCCCTGGAGAAATTCCTGGAGGAATCCCTGGAGAAATTTCTGGAGAAATTCCTGGAGGAATCCCTGGAAAAACTCCTGGAGGAATCACTGGAAAAACTCCTGGAGGAATCCCTGGAGAAATTCCTGGAGGAATCCCTGGAGAAACTCCTGGAGGAATCCCTGGAGAAACTCCTGGAGGAATCCCTGGAGAAATTCCTGGAGGAATCCTTGGAGAAACTGCTGGAGGAATCCCTGGAGAAACCCCTGGAGGATTCCCTGGAGAAATTCCTGGAGGAATCCCGTGAGAAATTCCTGGAGGAATCCCGTGAGAATTTCCTGGAGGAATCCCGTGAGAAATCCCGTGGAATTCCTGGTGGAATGCTTGGAGAAATTCCCGGCAGAATTCCTAGAGGAATCCTCGGAGGAATTTCTTGAAGAATCCCTGCAAAAAATGCTGTAGGAATTAATGGAGAAATTTCTAGAGGAATATCTAGGAAAATCCCTGGAGGTATTTTTGGAGGAATTCCTGGAGGAATCCTTGAAAAAATTCCTGGAAGAACCCTGGAGAAATTTCTAAATGAATGCTTGGAGAAATTCCTGGAGCACTCCCTGAAGAAATTCCTGGAGGAATCCCTTGGGAAATACCTGGAGGAATGCTTAGAGTCATTCCTGGAGGAATCCCAGTAGAAATTCTTGGAGGAATCCCTGAAGATATTACTGGAGGAATCCCTGGAGAAATTCCTGGAGAATTTCATAGAGAAATTCCTGGATGAATTCAGGGAGGAATCCCTGAAGGAATTCCTGGAGGTAGCCCTGGTATTAAAAACCAAAAAAAAAAAATAACGAGAATTTTTGAATAAATTTCTTAAAGAATCCACAAATAAGTTTCCCGATTAAATTTAGATAAATAATTGTCCGAATTTCAGAAGGAATTTCGTTTCTCAACGTCAAACATATTCATATTTATTATGGTACTAATAAGTAGTTGCAGACGACGAAAAGTACAAAACCTAACCACCCTGAAATGGTAAGCCGGGAAAGCCAATACCGCTGTTTCCTGTCACTGTCTCCGATTGACCATTGCGTATATTTTGAAACAAGTGTCCCGTTTTATGTAAGTCTGTGCCATACTGGTCAACTTTGCCGAAGACAGCATCTTTCTAAGTAATCAGGATTCTGAGCTATGAGGTTTTTAAAATTGGCATGTTCACTAGCACCGCCTAGTGGCAGAATTTTGAAACAAGTGTTCCGTTCTGTGTAAGTAATAAGCCATACTGATCAACTTTGCCGAAGACACCATCTCTCTAAGTAACCAGGATTCTGAGCTATGAGGTTATTAAAATTGGCATGTTCACTAGCACCGCCTAGTGGCAGAATTTTGAAACAAGTGTTCCGTTTTGTGTAAGTAATAAGCCATACTGATCAACTTTGCCGAAGACACCATCTCTCTAAGTAATCAGGATTCTGAGCTATGAGGTTTTCAAAATTTGGCATGTTCACTAGCGCCGCCTAGTGGCAGAATTTCGAAACTAGTGTCCCGTTTTATGTAAGTCCGTGCCATACTGATCAACTTTGCCGAAGACACCATCTCTCTAAGTAATCAGGATTCTGAGCTATGAGGTTTTTAAAATTAACATGTTCACTAGCGCCGCCTAGTGGCAGAATTTCGAAATAAGTGTCCCGTTTTATGTAAGTCTATGCCATACTGATCAACTTTGCCGAAGACACCATCTTTCTAAGAAATCAGGATTCTGAGCTATGAGGTTTTTAATATCGGCATGTTAACTAGCGTCACCTAGTGGCAGAATTTCGAAACAAGTGTCCCGGTTTATGTAAGTCTGTGCCATACTGATCAACTTTGCCAAAGACACCATCTTTCTATGTACTAATGATTCTGAGCTATGAGGTTTTTAAAATTGGCATGTTCACTAGCGCCGCCTAGTGGCAGAATTTTGAAACAAGTGTCCCGTTTTATGTAAGTCCGTGCCATACTGATCAACTTTGCCGAAGACACCATCTCTCTAAGTAATCAGGATTCTGAGCTATGAGGTTTTTAAAATCGGCATGTTCACTAGCGCCGCCTAGTGGCAGAATTTCGAAACAAGCGTCTCTTTTTATGTAAGTCTGTGCCATACTGATCAACTTTGCCAAAGACACCATTTTTCTATGTAGTAATGATTCTGAGCTATGAGGTTTTTAAAATTGGCATGTTCACTAGCGCCGCCTAGTGGCAGAATTTTGAAACAAGTGTCCCGTTTTATGTAAGTATGTGCCATACTAATCAACTTTGCCGAAGACACCATCTCTCTAAGTAATCAGGATTCTGAGCTATGAGGTTTTTAAAATTGGCATGTTCACTAGCGCCGCCTAGTGGCAGAATTTCGAAACTAGTGTCCCGTTTTATGTAAGTCCGTGACATACTGATCAACTTTGCCAAAGACACCATCTCTCTAAGTAATCAGGATTCTGAGCTATGAGGTTTTTAAAATTGACATGTTCACTAGCGCCGCCTAGTGGCAGAATTTCGAAACAAGTGTCCCGTTTTATGTAAGTCTGTGCCATACTGATCAACTTTGCCGAAGACACCATCTTTCTAAGAAATCAGGATTCTGAGCTATGAAGTTTTTAATATCGGCATGTTAACTAGCGTCGCCTAGTGGCAGAATTTCGAAACAAGTGTCCCGGTTTATGTAAGTCTGTGCCATACTGATCAACTTTGCCAAAGACACCATCTTTCTATGTACTAATGATTCTGAGCTATGAGGTTTTTAAAATTGGCATGTTCACTAGCGCCGCCTAGTGGCAGAATTTTGAAACAAGTGTCCCGTTTTATGTAAGTCCGTGCCATACTGATCAACTTTGCCGAAAACACCATCTCTCTAGGTAATCAGGATTCTGAGCTATGAGGTTTTAAAAATCGGCATGTTCACTAGCGCCGCCTAGTGGCAGAATTTCGAAACAAGCGTCCCTTTTTATGTAAGTCTGTGCCATACTAATCAACTTTGCCAAAGACACCATCTTTCTATGTAGTAATGATTCTGAGCTATGAGGTTTTTAAAATTGGCATGTTCACTAGCGCCGCCTAGTGGCAGAATTTTTAAACAAGTGTCCCGTTTTATGTAAGTATGTGCTATACTGATCAACTTTGCCGAAGACACCATCTCTCTAAGTAATCAGGATTCTGAGCTATGAGGTTTTAAAATTGGCATGTTCACTAGCGCCGCCTAGTGGCAGAATTTCGAAACAAGTGTCCCGTTTTATGTAAGTCTGTGCCATGCTGATCAACTTTGCCGAAGACACCATCTCTCTAAGTAATCAGGATTCTGAGCTATGAGGTTTTCGAAATTGGCATGTTCACTAGCGCCGCCTAGTGGCAGAATTTCGAAATAAGTGTCCCGTTTTATGTAAGCCTGTGCCATACTGATCAACTTTGCCGAAGACACCATCTCTCTAAGTAATCAGGATTCTGAGCTATGAAGTTTTTAAAATTGGCATGTTCACTAGCGCCGCCTAGTGGCAGAATTTCCTAAGAAGATTCCCGTTTTATGTAAGTCTATAATTTTCCAAACCCCCAAATAGCCGTAATCCCATAAACTCTTATTAGCCCATATAAAGCGGGCTCCCATAGCCACCGAGCAGTAATCCTATAACCGACAGTCTCGACTGTACGCCATCTTCCACTCTCGGCGCAATAATTATGCTTTTCATTCATGTACGGTCCATCGTCTGAACGGAATGAAAACAAACCACTTTCATTCCTTTGCAGGCGATAAAAGACACAAACACATTCTCAGACACCTTTTCCAACTAATACAGATGTATGTTTGTGTGTATTGGTGAGCCGCAACCGAAATAGCACTAATACACGCAAGACCGCATCTGCAACTGGTAGCACCCACACATTGCGGCTTGTCAATGTGTGGTCAAAAAATCTACTCGAATCCGCATGAGCGCGGCCGCACCAACGAGCAGGAGCGCAAAAGTGCTTCTACCGCCGATAAGCCACTTTTGCGCTTGCAGCGTGAGCGCTTTCCTCCTAAAATATGCTCGCTTTGTTTTGGGTGTAGCTACTCTCAAAAACATCAAGTAACTCGGCCGGCAAATTCAATTCTTTCAGCACCACGTTTGAAATTTCGGAGTTTTCTGCGGCAAAATGTTCATCACCTGCGCGCGCCATGTTTGTTCACGTTTGTTATGTTTGTGTTTGGATTTTATGTTGACAGAGTTGCTTTTTATGTAGCTACACTCTAAATTTATTATGAAAAGAATTAAATTTAATACAGTAACTTTTAATGTTCAATAACTGTACATAGAATGATTTTTTTTCTCTCGTTCGTAATCTATGTGAATTCTGCATTCTATTAGTGAATCAAATTGAGTGCACTAATCGATCACTTTTTCAATTTTCTATTTTCTCAATCAATAAAACTTGGAATTCTCTAACTGATGACGTTCTTTTTCGCCGAAGAAAAATCCGGTAGTGTTTTGAAACCGAGTTCAAAAATCCTGTTATTGGCCGTAAGCAATAACAATAACTGTTAGCGTTCGTAAGCACGTGGAAGTTTTTGCTCCGTTCCTGACGAGCAGAAATGGAAAATTGCTGTTCGACGACTCGTTGACACTTTCTAAGGGAAAGGACGCAACCACAAGCGGACCCACTGTAATTGATGGATTGGAGAAGGGATGGTAAGACGCAATCCAGCGCAAGAGGTAAAAAAGGGATCGGCCATCGAAACAGTAAGTAGATAGTGTGTACAGGATGTAAGATATGAGTCCTGTTCAACGACGTAGGTGAACCCATTCGGGGTTTGCTGCATCCTGCTCTTACTCATTTCTCATCAAATGGGTGAGAGCAGGATGTAGCAGCCTCGAGTAGGTTCAGCCTGCATCGTCGACCAAGACTATGATTTCGCGCTCGTAAGGCGTGAAGTGCATTGACTTGAGGTAAATAATTTGGTGCTCCGTAGTAGTACTATTTCACAAATCAACAAGCTACAGAGTCCTTTGGTAAGAGCTGTGAACTTATATCTTTATTGGTGTATACCAGCAAAGGTAAGTCATTATTAAAGCACCAAATATTGTTGTAAATAAACCTTTCATTATGTATTTGTTGTAGCATTGTAATATTTTCAATTTTTAAACAATCCAGTCCCATAACTTAATCATACCCGACCTTTTTCCGTTCCAAAATCCCTTTCTATTTACGAGAGCGTCGGTGAGTCGCTGGCATCTCGATAAATAGATATCATCCCTTCCCTATTATCTCTTCCCATCCACATAACGTGTTTCTTATCGTTTCAGAGAGCGATCAATGGCGCTTAAGCCTAGGCTTGTTAGCCAGGACACATGGTCCAAATTGAGTTGTCCAAAAAATGTCTCACGAAACCTAATGCAAGCCTATCCATATACGTGAGAACAAAAGATGTTTACAAAGTTCTTACAGATAGATTAACACGGGAAAACTGAACACAAACCACTACCACACAGGAATTTGGATTGGTCAATGCCTGTGCCCCATCCCGGAAGCAAAAGGCCCATGGAGTGACAAATTTCTTAGCTATGTCACTCCCAACGTTGGTGTTAAAAAATCACTTACACTCACATCAACACATCTACATGACCAACTCAAATACACTTACACAATCTGAATCTTGCCGCATCACTTGCTTATAGTGAATCCCCATTCAACCCATTTCAAATATCCAACTCCTTGACACCTATGGGGGCGCCGGTGAGTCACTGGCCTTTCATAAAGTGGGTGTTATATCATCACATCCTTTCCTTTCCTCGTAACGGAGAAGATGGGCGTGGCCGGCAATGGAAGTTTTCATGTCTTTTTTACTTCAACCTCTGATTGAATAGCTGTTTCTTCCTAAATAGCATTCCATAAGCAATTAGAATAGGAGTATTAAAGTTTTAACATGACAACTTTCAGTATGCAATCTACGAATTACTCCGTTACAACGCAACGCAACGCAACGCAATAAAACTTGGAATTCTCTAACTTATAAAATTTAAAAACAATTTTGGCCATTTCTGTTGCATTGCGCATTTCCCACCGCACTGGACCCCTTTCGCAGTTAGCATAAGTGCGGGATCAAGAATAAGACTGTGATTTCGTATCGAATCGTGTCGGTGTCTTGTGCAAACCTATTCCCCAGTTCACATTTTGGTATGAATAATTTATGTATTTTAAGGAATAAAATTGCGAGTACTCTTGGGGCAAAAATGCGCCGACCTTCGCCGTAACTCCGTTGGCGTTTGAATTATGACCGCAATAATAAAGAGATGAAAATCAGAACCTTTCAAATGTGTATCAATCGCGTTATAAGCTGCCGCACTAAAGTCGAGTAAACGCCGTGATGCATGCAACACCAAAATCACGATATTTCTGGGCGTGTTCCATTTAGCAGCGTATTTTCCCGTACGGGCAGCGTGATTTATATACCTCAAAACATTGAAAAACACATACCTAATAATATTTGACCAACAATTCTTTTAAAAATCATAGCCATAGGCCAGTATACTATAGTACACAGGGTCAAATATTTGACAAGGAAAGAATTCAAGAAACAACATCAGTTTGACACTAATGAAAATTCGATCGAGTCAAACAAGATGTTTGAGCATTGGCTTCTTTTCGGACAAATATTTGACCCTGTGTACTATCAGCTATAGTGTAACTTCTTCAAAGTTGTTTGATTTAACGGTTTCGATAACTGGAAGAAACATAATAAACTTTAGGATGCCAGCAACTAGAATGGACAATATTGTGCGTTTCATGGCTAAAATCGAGTCATTCCTTAGGGTGTGCGTTATTCCCCGAACACCCCTAACGCTTGCATCTGAGAACTCAATCCTTCCTAAGGTTGCTCGTAACTAGGCCAGTGCCACAAGACGTAGAGATAAAAGTTTTTGGGAAAAATCTAATGACCTCAATGGGGTCTGTATTAAGCGTTACATAGCAGCACAACCAGATAACCAAAAGAAGAAAACACAAGAACAGTTTGCATAAACCTACTGAATGCACGTGTTTATAGTTTGGCAAAATTTCTATCGAAGAAGCAAACAAGAATGGGTCCCGGAAATTAACTGGCTTGAACATATAATTATGAAAGGAAGTACCGTACTGGAACCACTGAAACAACCTGCGGAATGTCCTATAGCTTCCCACTTCAGCAAACGCAAAACCTGGTGTAAAATCCTTCATCATCATCATCATCCCCATTTCCCTCTAACGGTTCGAAAGCCCCAGCCCACACGCGTATGTTTGTGGGTTTGCTGATGCAAAAACTAGGAGTGGGTAATGTCTGAGACATAACCGCAATGTTGACGTAGGACAAAGGCTGGAACGAGATTCCGACTTTTATAATTCCATAATACAATGTTTGTTGTTATGATAATACAAATGGTGGGCTGATGTGTTGAGTAAAGTTGTTGTGTGATCGCTTTCGCTGAACGCATTTATAACCCAACAAACATTTTTGCTGTATAAGAGTAAAACAAATCACTCATAAGCTAACTTTAGCTCAAGAAGCTGTTATTCAGCTGGTTCGGTTACTTGGAAAGATGTTGACTAGTTCAAGAGTTATTTCGTTTTGAAGAGAAATTGTCAAATTACTGTTCTACGAGAGAATTTTCATCGAGCGGATAAAATTATTAGATAATCGAACGGCGTTAGATAGATCTTTTCAACTAAAGTTTAACGTGAAACTCTTTTTCCACAATAATGTTGTTTTCATCCAGGAAGAACATATTAGTGGCCGACTTCACTATTGCTGAACTACCAAGCTTTCAGTCTGTCGCTTTTGATTATCCGAATCATAACTCTTGAGGATTCATTTTCGCTGATCCTGGAAAAGACCGTTTATAAAACGGAAGATTTTGGCAAGACAATTATTGCATGTATGAATGCGGCCGTTTGCTGTCGTGGATGAGATTCCTGGTGCTGCCACCACGATAGCCGAGAGTCATCGCTGAGTTTGTGTGCAGCTGCCTAGCTGAGAGGTGGCATCTCCCTTCTCCTTGACTGATCCAAGGAAAATGACGAAAGATAACAGAGGAAATAGCGGTTATGCCCCTAGATTAGCAGATGGAGCTCCTCCCATTCGGCGAGCGTTCCAGTTAATTCCGTTTGCATGACCCGCCCACATTGTGTCAGACGCTTCAAACGACTAATCAACCGTTCTTTGAGACAATTTCTAATCGAACGGATAAACTAATAGAGGTATTGAATAGTTAAGATCATTTTAATTCGATAAATATTAGAATGAAACAATGTTCCAGGCACAATTGTTCGAATAAGATGATGCGTTGCTAAATTTCGTGTAGAAAGATTAGTGATCGATTTTGCTGTTGCTGAGCGACAAAGCATTCAACCATTCGCTTTTCGAATGTACTACACTTTCACCGATCGATGGAATATATCCGAAAATTATTCGATTCATAACTCTTAAAGAATAATTTTCTCTGGTCCTGAAAAGGTCCCTTCAAATAACGGTTGATTTTAGAAAGACAATTGAAAATTATCCGCACTGAATGCGGGAAGCCATCGAAAACTGCCGCCGCCTGCTGCCGTGCATGAGATTCCTGGTTCTATCAGATACACTGAAATAAATGTTGTTGTTGTTTCCACCGAATCCATGGTAAAATTAAGAACTGTACCAACAATTTTCAACCTAATGCAAAATTCTGTTAATTGTACTGATACATTGTCAATATTACCATGCGTGAAGTACCATTGACTAAAAACATTCTTGATGTTACTATTTTGACATTGTATTTTTGACCATGTTTATCTAAGACGCGCAACATTCAAGTCAACATGTTCGAAATTACAATGTCCAAATACCTAGTAGAACCAAGAATGTTTTTAGTCAACAGTAATACACGCATGGTAATATTGACAATGTTTCAGTACAATTAACAGAATTTTGCATTCGGTTGAAAATTGTTGGTAGTCGAGAGTCGTCGCTGGGTTGGTGCGCAGCTACCCAGCTCCGGAGGTTACTTCCATTGCCGGGCCCACCGCAGCCGTGATCAGTAGATGAGATTCCTGGTGCTACCACTCGTCGCAGTTGACGTGCTGCTGCGCAGCCGTGGAGGTGATATCCACCTCCACCCTCCCTGACTGATCCAATGAAAATGACGAAAGAAACCAGAGGGAACACCTTTTATGCCCCTAGATTAGCAGATGAAGCTCCTCCCATTCGGCTGGCTTTCCAGTTTATTTCGATTGCATGACCCGCCCCGCATGCTCCGGACGCTTCAAACGATTTTCAACCAAGAAATAAGAGAAATTTTCATTTCAAATAAAGTAACCAAAATATAAAAAGATTTAGATCATTTTAATTCCAAAAATGCTAGAATTAAACAAGGGATCGTCCTTAAATTACGGCACACAAAAGTTTGTCATTTTCAACCCCTCCTCATCACTATGTCACACGTTTTGTATAGGACCTCTGAAATTTTTGTATGGGTCGTCACACTTTGCTGACCCCCTCCCTTTAAATGTGACGTAATTTCTGGATGCTCCCCAATGTTTCACGAAAAATGTTTCTGATAGGACAATGCGATGCTAAATTCTGGGTGGAACGATTTGTGGCCGGAATTCAATTTTTCATTTTTCGATTGAACCACACTTTTCTCGATTGATGGAATGAAATTATCTGATTTACAACTCTTGAGAAATTATTTTCGGTGGTCCTGAAAAGGACCGTTTGATTATTTGACGATTTTAGGAACGAAATGGCATGAAAACATCATGTCACGCAATGCGTGTTGGTTTTCTCTTTGCTAAATACAGGATGCCACCGAAAACTGGTACGCGGTACGCCGCTTTCTGCCATGGATGAGATTCCTGGTGCTATCCGCACGATAGCCGAGAGTTGCGGCTGGGTTGATGTGCCACTGCTCAGCTGTGGAGGTGACATCCACCCTGCCTGACTGATCCAACGAAAATGACGAAAGAAATCAGGGGGAACAGCTTTTATGTCCCTAGATTGGCAGATGAAGCTCCTCCCATTCGACTGGCTTTCCAGTTTATTTCGTTTGCATGTCCCGCCCCGCATGCACCAGACGCTTGGAACGGTTAATCAACCGAGAAATGAGAAAATTTTCATATAACGAATTAAGTAACCAAAATATTGGAAGATTTGGATTATTTTAATTCAAAAAATGATTAAATTAAACAATGTTTCACGCAAAATGGTCTGGACAGGATAATGCGTTGCTAAATTCCTGGTGGAATCATTGGTGGCCGGCATCATTATTGTTGCGGGGCCACCAAGCATAAAATTTTTCACTTTTCGGTTGCACCACACTTTTACCGAGCGATGGAATGAAATAATTATCTGATTCACAACTCTTGAGAAATAATTTTCTATGGTCCTGAAAAGAACCGTTTGAATATTGGACGATTTCAGACACAAAATTGACATGAATTTATCATGCCACGCAATGCGTGTTAGATTTCCCCGTGTTAAATGCTGAACGCCGTCGAAAATTGGCCCGCCGCTTGCTGCCGTGGATGAGATTAGTGATCGCCTTCACTGTTGCTGAACCACCACCAAGAATTCAATCTTTCACTATTGGTTTTCACTACACTTTCTCGGTCGATGGTCCTGAAAAGAACCGTTTAAATTATTGACGGTTTTAGGAAGAAATTGAAATCAATTCATCATGCCACGCAATGCGTGGTGGATTTCTCCGTGCTGTTTGCTGGAAGCCGTCGAAAATTGGCCCGCCGCTTGCTGCCGTGGGTGCGATTCCGGATTTTACTGCTGCCTCTGTCACCACCGTCGATCAATCTGATGTTCAAACACTTCCTTGGTCTGCCGCGTTAGACGGTTAGAAGGTGAATGTGCAACAGCACCCTTGCCGAAAACCACCGCCACCGAGCCGACACGGCCGTCGAAGAAGAATGACGAAAACGCAAACGAAGAAAGTGGGCAGCTCTCGTTCGATGCGTTCACCTCGAGACGACAAAGACAAATGAGGGAAGATGCGAAGAAGCAGTAGCTTTTATATTCGACGGGAGCATCCAAAATGTGCTCGATCGTGATTGGCTGGAATAAACATGGGTTCACTTTTCCCAATTTTTCAATAGTTTGTTATTGAAAATCAGCAAATGTTAATATTGGACATAATTGGTGTAAAGATTTCCAATCGATTGGAACCAAAATTTTGAAAATTCATCGAAAAATGGCTGAGTTATTAACGCTCAAAATCTCCACTTTAAACGTTACGCGGCCGATTTCTGAAAATTTATAATGACACCCGGTATAGAAAAGAGAGACGTAGTCCTACGTCAAAACATCCAGCAGGTTGAGTTGGTACCTACAGTACGACGAAGTACCAACCTGGAAGAGTGACGGTGTGAATCCTCAGATTATGGGCCACAGGGTTAACACCCTGCTGTCGATGTCACACCGCCACCACCGGGGCAGGAGGAGACTGTACACACAAATCTTACATCGCATCGCAATCACCACCGCACCGCGCTATCATCAAACGTTCTACGGTTCTACCGAAGCAGTGTGGTGATTCAAGGAATCAACCCTTTCCTACGGGACCCACATATGTACATAGCTAGCTGTGGCCTGGGATGGACGATTGACATTTGACTGCTGCTGATGGAGGTGCTGCTGTAACGATTCGCACTAACGAACGATGTGCCCATGGACAGAGTCCCGGTTGGGGGTTTTAGGAATCCTCGATAAACACGTGTATGCAAACAAGCTCACCGGCTGACTGCGAGCAGTAGGATACGCTTTGAGGGATGGGAAGTGTTGGCTAGTGCAGCCGAAAGTGTTGGTTTTGTGGAAGAGTATGACTAGGTAATTATCATTTGTAGGGTTCTGATAATAGTTGTTCTTAATGTGTCACCAAACGTGGTATACGATGCATTTGTGGTGCTCTGCAAAATTTGTTTTTGTTATAATCTCTTGACGAGGTATACATAGATTGTTAGATATTTCTGAAAGATTTTTTTAACTAAAACGATGTAAGTTAGAAAACATAAAGCAAGAAAAGCGTTCAGATTTGGCACCCCTGCCAAAAGGGATCACCTGTTCGACTTGTCTCACTTCTCGCAGCGCAACAAGAGAGGAACAGAGCTGTCAAAAGACATCAATTTGATGTCAGTGACTCCCTGGTTCGCGTGTGCACCACTATGATCGACGGTGTAGCCCCGTAAATGGCATTGTGTGGCCTGCATGGGTGCTGAAGCCACCAACGAACGTACGTTTTCGCCCGCCCGTAACAACGTGGTCCCAACGGACATCCAATTTTCAGATGCACACGCCACAATCCCCTTTTGAGATTTTTTTTTCGATGTTTCCGCGTTGACGAATGACGTTGCTCGTCGACAATGACGAGCTGCGTTTCTTAAAATTACGGTTGATTGAAGGGATGCGAGATGGAAGACTTCGGTGCGGCGATGCCTTGGGGGAAGATTTTCTTCTACACTAGGCATCGGCAGAGGTATCCTTGTTTGACAAGGATATTAACAATTATTCAATGATTGCGTTGTTTTCTCGATCTGATCTGAAATGGGATGAGGGTGGATTTTAAGGTATAATTTTTGGAAACGGATGACAAGTGTAGATTGGAGCGGTAGCAGCGTGGAAGGCATCAATCATCGTTATTGCGTTGATTAGAAGGAGGAGTGTCTGCTTGTTCGGTGACGTAGGTTAAACGGAAATTATCACTTTGAGTGAGTTTCTATTTTTTCGATGTTTGATAAAGATCCTAGTTAGGACAGTATTTGTGTTACCAAAAAGTTTCACAAAGCAAGTAAAAATACAGTATTATATCAATAAATAAAACAACTCAACCAGATCATAGTATTTACACCACTCTTACAAACTTTCATCGTCCACAATTGATTTCCGCAATCAAATTACCGCGCATATAAAAGTTGACTCCCCAAGCAGTCATCACACAAAAACAACATAATCAAGATTAATCGATTTTGTCTTTCATTACTCTACTATCTCTCGTAGGTACAGTGCGAGCGAGAGTGTGTTCTTGGGCAATCATCCGTGAAGAACCGAAGAAGCGAAAATATCAGACAGGGCGCGAGTTGAAGAAGCAAGGACAACCTCTGTCAGTTAGTTCAGTAGGGACTTGACGGCCATTGACCGAGAAGCGAACTTTAACGATGTGATAGGGGAACAAATCCCAAAATGCCAAGATGGGGTAAAATGGCCCAACTCATAAAATCATTCCTGAATGGAGCTTGATCATTACTATAGGTGAATGGTGTCAAGATATGTTTGCATCGAACATTCTTCTAGAAGCTAAGCTACCAAACCCACGAAAAATCTTTTGATTTCCCAATGAAAATCGGCAACTTCCGGTTTTTCGTGCTTGCAATTAAGGTTTTTTGGCGATTTTATTACCAACCAAGTGCTTCCAACGAGATTGAGGCACACATGGAGACGCGTGGTTGTTGATGTTTACGCTTTCCATATTAGGGGTCATTCAAATATTACGATCATCGTTTTGCGGGGAGGGGGGTAACACTCCATTTATTGAGTATACGAAAAAAACGTGACAGAGGGGGAAAAGGAGTCGGAAATGCCCGAAAACTGATGGACGTAATTTTTGAATGTTTTTATGAAGTGGCATCTTACCCCATGGCAGAAGGTCTTTTTGCACCACTTCCGTTTTACGAATCAGTTTTTAAAATAGCTAAAAATCGATGAAAATGCAATAGTTTAGTGAATACTTTTGTTGAAGTATCGAGCAAATATTGTCTAGTTGCTGTTACCACTTTGAAAGCCTAACAAATGAGGCTAATTATCATTGAAAACGATGAAAATTTGAAAAATGGCATTTTGCCCCACTTGACCCTACAGGCAGGCGAAACAATCTAACCGGGCGGATGCCATGCCTCCATTTGCCATAGTGAGTGTTGCACAGTGGCCCGAAGCTGTCGGTAAACTGAATGATACATGGAAAGACAATTTGCATCTTTTGACTTCTAACATCTACATAGATAGCTTGCGACGCCTAGCATCACTGCTCATACTTTTCAAATTCAAATTTCTGGCTTTAGCTTCCTACTTGGAGTTTCTAATAGCCTCTTGATTACTGCCTTTGAATTCTAACTTCTACCTCCATACTTCTAGCTTCCTGATTCTAATTGAATGTTTTTATCTACTTTTGCCCAAGTGACACACTTGTCACCAAAGAGTCACGGCGGTGCAGGTTTATGTTGCGCAGAAGTCACTGTTATTTACTTCTACAAGTAAGTATATATTTGTTAGAAGCAAGTCACAATGACTTCTGTGCAACATAAACCTGCGCCGCCGTGACTCTTCGGTGACAAATGTGTTACTTGTGTGATAAGCTTCAAGCAATTAATTTCTTGGCTGAAGCTTATAGTTCAAGATTCTATCCTCTTGCCTCAATGTTTTTGGATTTGGCATCTTTTTTAAGCAAGTTCATGTTCTATCAGTTTAACATTTCTTGCTTTTTCTTCTTGCTTATTGCTTCTAGTTTCTTTCATACAGTGATAGACATTCGTTTAGCCGAGGCCCAACAATTTTCAAAAAAGTGTGGGGAAACCATACAAAAGATTTTATGATAAAACTTTTTCATCGCAAGTAATAGTATGTCTAGTACAGTTTTATGAAAAGGTGATTCATCACACTTACATATACACTGAAACAAAAACGAGGTTAAAAACACATCGAATGTCATTTAGACATTCGTTTAGCCGAGGTAAATAAGATAATAGATTTTTATAGAATTTTTGTAATTACGTAAATATATTTCGAGGGTATACACCAAGGCATTTAATTTATGACGGTTTAACAAGATAATTGATCTTATTTTTTTTTTATTTGTGAAATTCCAAGAAATATTACAAAAATT